>NC_073254.2:161664469-161967500 GCF_029289425.2 Pan paniscus
ATGAACAAAAAGAATATGAGAAGTCACGGTTCATTGTAACATAATCAAATGACACTGCCCCTCTAGGGCAAAAAGAGGCACTATGAGATAATTTACTTTGGTTAAAAGCAAACAAACAATGAACGAAAAAAAAGTCAGAAATAATTTCAAAATAAAATGTTTAAACAATACATATATTTTTGATCCATGGCAGCCATGGTGACTTTACCTGCTACACTGTTTTCTAAATGAGAAAAGATAAAGAGCAAAAAGAGCACTATAAAGTAATTGACTCTGATTAGAAACAAACAATGAACCCAAAAGGAAAAGCCTTCTCTATTGATTTTATTTTCTTTCTGACATTTTGTAATTTATCTTTCAAATTTCCATTCTAGGAGTGTAGTCACATCACAAATAACAGCATCAAAATGGAAAGATATTGGATTCATAATAAATTGCTGCTGTATAAAGGCATCAAGCTTTGGTTTTTGGCCCTCCGTGGTTATTCAGTTTATCTACTCCATCACAATATAGGATATAGGATATTTTAAAGAAAATATATCAACTCAATTTTTGGTTTGGGCAATACCTTCTGGTAATAAGTTGTTTTGTCATATGATCTTGTGTGATCCTACATAACTTTATAACTACTCAAATATTCCAATTCAAAAAGTGAAACACAGAATCTCACTTTATAAAGTAATGACTTCTTTAAAAGAAGGTAAATATTAAATTATCCAAAATACTAATTCACCAAAACAACTAGTTTTTAATTAAAAGTTATTTTGAATCACAAAGTTCCCCAAATAACTTCAAACAGTATATTAAAAATCTTGAAAATATAAATTATTGCTGTTTTTATTCAATAAGAAATATTTGTAAGGTATTTTGTTTTTTGGTTTTGTCTATTTTTTATTTGTATTTTATTTTTAATTTTTTTAATTTTTAATTTCAATTTTAAAAATTGTAAATGTCTCTTCTTATCTTGAAAAATCAGTGTAGGAGTCATCAGGTGAAGTCATCATGGCTGCTATGAATCCAAAAATATGCATTTTTTAAATATTGTATTTCAAAATTATTTCTGACTTATCAAAAAGTTGTTAAAATATTTAAAATATGACCGTATTTTGTTCACTGCACTTCACAAATGTTGTTAGCATATTTTTCCACTTTATCATTTCTGTGGGGGCTGGTGGGGGAGGTAAGTTTGAGCACTGAATGGCATATGACATATGGGAAATTTTGATCTGGAGCCAAATATTTTGAACACTAACTGAGGTTCAAAATAAACTTTACTAAATTCTGAAAAAGTGCATAATTCATGTCAGGCTATAAAATATAACACATCAGTACATCTACTTTTTTGAAAATTTTAATTAAATATTCTTAAGTATCTAGAATGATGTGGAATGTTCCAGAAAAGCTTTCTTAAATTGTCTTTGTTTAGGGTTACTAATTATTTATACACTTAGTATTTATAAATAATTGAGAGCAAGATATTAACATTGGATCAAAATATTTTACCATCTTTAATACTAGCAAAGTTGTATTCCTGTACAGCCAAATTTAGCCCAGGGATCTACCAAACACTGATTCATCAATTTAGTAATAACCAGGGAAGCTGGAGAAAAAAATGGCTTGCCAAAGCATGCCTATTTACTAACCACTGGAGGAAATCAAGGGCCAGCCTGATCCCTTCTTATAATCCATGAAACAAGGAAGAAGGAAAAGAGAGAGACAGCACCTATAGACTATGTTGTCTATGTTTTATGTGCTCAATAAGTTATGTATTAGCCTATTTGTATGGCTCAGGTGATATTGGTCTCTGCTCATTGGCAAGCAGATAATTCATTCATTCCTCTTACCAAGGGAGGAGCAAGCGGAGGGAAGAGAAAAACTTGCCATGAGGTGATAACTTCCTCCAGGGCCATAAAAAATCTATAATAAGTAGAAATGGGTTCTTCCATCAAATATACTCCTATTTTGATGTAATATATTATCTGTAGCAATTACAATTATTTGCCAATTATTTGAAGAAAACAAAAGAGAGAAAACTTTAAATTGTTCCAGTTTGGTGAAAAGGTATTCTGAATAATAATATTCCCACATCTATTACTTTTCTGATCCATTGTTCTCAAGAAAAACACAGAAATAGATTAATGGATAATATTATATTTGTCAAAATATGATTTTGTAAATGTTTTCTCAGAAATTTTTATTGATTTCTGATCAGTTGACACCACAGAACACATGGCAATCTGATTGGGTTGCTATTGGGTGCATCTCCATCTAGGGTCTGCACATTTTTCACATTGTCTCTTTGTCTATTGTCAACTCTTCTCATCTTCATATAATTTTAAACCAAATAAGGTCGTTTCTTTTAATAAGCCCCTAAATCAGACTAATTAGGTTTTCTGACATTTTCTGAAGTTGCAGGGCATTGCGGCAGGTGAAATTGCTACTACAATGAATTTCAAAACTCTCAACAGAGCAAGCTAATATATATATATATATATATCTCCTATAGACAGGGATAAAACAGTATTCTTGGTTAAAAGGCAATCCAGAAAAGCAACTAGAATTAAAAAAACTATAAGATAGAAAAATATTTTTTATTAATTTCAAAAAACCATTTTAGAAATAGGCCTAAGGCCAAGCAATAAAAGCAGAAATGAAAATAAACTGAACAACTGAACAAGGCCCTTGATAAAATAAAGAAACTTTACTTTATGGTTTAATTAGAAAATATTATGCATTGAGAAAAGGAAGAAAAGCAAGTTATGTTGGTAAAGCTTTCTTCCAGCTTAATTAAATATTATATATGTTTTCACTTTGTTTCGTTCTTTCTGAATTGAAAGGTAAACATTTATTTATTTATTCAGTGTTCCATGAAACGAAGACATTGTTGCATACATAAATATAACTGTTACATGTTTGATTATGAAACCTTTGTTTTATTCAAACCTATTTGAATTCAAAGCTGTTTTAGGAGGAAACCAAACTATAGTGAAATGAAGACATAACCATGTTTTCAGAAAGCTTAATATATGTCCAGCTTATAGATCCTATTTATTTAAGAGATTTACTCCAATAAGTACTTTCAATATTCTTTACATAATCAATTTGCACTTTCCTGCTGTCCTTGCCTTTTAATTTTAAGTAATTCCAAATTTTATTAACTTTATCTAATTATTAAAAACTAGAATGAGCTGTACATTGTAAGAGTGGTAAGATATTTATATTCTTGAATGTAAAGTGTAATGTATTTTAGACTTAGCACATATAACCAGCAAGCAAAAATGTTGGTGATTAACTCAAGTTATAAGGAATTAAATTAAATGAGCTTTCTTGTGTTCCCAAATATATTTTGTTTAAATTTCTGAAAAGTAATGTTATCTAGAATATCAGGAGAAGACAGTTTGATTGAGAAGGTAAAAAGCCAGCTGGAAGTTGAAGGTTGCACATTATGCACAATTGCTTGACTCCTCTTATGTTCACATGGACTGAAACAAGGGAAATATTTGTAACTCCAATACTCAGGAGTGGGCTTGGCACATAGATGATGCCCAAAGACTGTTGCTCAATAAGAGCTGTTAATGAATTTTTATTTTTATTTTGTCAGAAAGGTAACAATTTGTAAATATGAATTACAACTTCTCTTCTTAATACTAACAGATTTGTTGTACATAGGAAGTTAAATTGGTTGTTAAACTTTTACAAATTGTTTATGGACTTGAAATTTAAATTTCTGATTATATTATATTATGCAAATAAAAATAGTGATAAAAATAAAATACTGAACCTAGAGAAAGCTATTAAAAAATCCATTGTGGAAGTTAGTTTTTAAAATATTCATAGGATGAATATTTTTTAAATTAAACAAAGATTGTGAACTTTAGCAAAGTTATCTATTTTCCAGAATTCTGTTTGATTTAAATTGTAAGACATATTTTTACAATATCATTTGCTATATGCTATGTATGAAAAGAAATATTATCACCTCGATCAGATTCCAGCATGATTAGCAACTCTTATTTTTATGCCACGTACATACACACATGATATCTGGGACTAGAACTTCAAAAGGAAATCTACGGGGCATGGAAAACAGTGGTCTTCTCAGCTAATCTCCCAAAATACAGAGCAGAGCAAAAAAAAAAACAAAAAAAACAAAAAAAAAAAACTGTTTCTCGTGGAAAAAAAATAATTAAATTATATTTAAAGAAAGTGTAGTTCATATCATTGTCATCTGTTGACGCTGACGTTTGAGAAAATTGTTTTGTTTTTACCTGATTAAATACTACAGCTTTGCCAAATAAGAGGATTTAGCCAAAGATCCAAGATATGATGCCAAATATTAACACTTTTGGTTTATCATCACAAGAGAAGTCACAGCCAGCATAAACAGGCAACACATAAAATAAAATAAAGTAAGTATAAGGTAGGAATTGAAAGGGAAAGTAAATTTTCTTTTTCACAAATAACATAATTGTGTATGTCTATATATAAGCCATTTAGATTTAATGAATGAATTTATCAAGGTTAACAAATAAAATGTAAAAATACAAAAGTCAATTGTATTTTTACAAAACACTAAAAAGTACAGAAAATGAAATCTTATAAATGATATTATTTAACATTAATTATATAAGGTACCTGGAAATAAATCTATAGAAATGTGTGTGATAATAGAAGATCTATAGCAATGAGAACTTTACTTTGTTCATAAAATAAAATATAAAAATTGAATAGATAGCATTTCTCCACAAATTTATGTCAACTATTTTGTGGAAATTGACAAGCTGTGTCTAAAATTTATATAGAAATGCATTTAGTTAAATCAACCAAGGCAAACTTGAAAAAGTAAAGACATGCTTAGCTATTGGAAAACAACTGGGAAAATATATAAAAGGTATATAGATTGAGAAGAAATAAATAACACTGTCTTTGTTCGCAGACATTATTGTCTACGTAGGAAACCCAAAAGGATAGGCAGAAAACCTCCTGGAACTAAGCAGCAGTTACAGCAGGGTTGCAGAATACAAGCTTAAGACAAAGCAGTAAATTGCTTTCCTATAGAGCAGTGATGAAGAAGTATATTTGAAATTAAATATCAGTACTCTTTACAAAATAATGCCCCAAATAAAATACTTAAGTATAAATATTACAAAATATGTACAAGGTTTTATATAAGGAAAACTATAAAATGTTGATAAAAGAAATCAAGGAACCAAATAAATGGGGAGATACTTTATGTTCATGGATAGGAAGACTGAACATAGTCAAGATGTCAGTTCCTGCCAACTAGATCTATAGATTCAAGGCAATCTCAGTCAAAATCTCAGCAAGTTATTTTATGGATATCGACTTTTTTTTTTTGACAGAGTCTCACTCTGTCACCCAGGCTGGTGGTGCAGTGGCACAATCTCAGCTCACTACAACCTCCACCTCCTAGCCTCAAGCAAGTCTCATTCCTCAGCCTCCCAAGTGGCTGGGACTATAGGTGTGTGCCACTGCACCTGGCTAATTTTTTTTTTTTTTTTTTTTTTGGCAGAGAGAGGGTTTTACCATGTTGGCCAGACCAGTCTCAAACTCCTGACCGCAAGTGTTCTGTCTGTCTTAGTCTCCCAAAATGCTGGGATTATAGGTGTGAGTCACCATGCCTGGCCTCAACAAACTGATTCTAAAATTTACATGGAGAAGCAAAAGTCCCAGAATAGCCAGAACAATATTGAAGAAATAAAGTTGAAGGATGGCATTACCCAGTTTCAAGATTTACAGGCAATTCCTGACTTATGATGATTTGACTTATGATATTTTTATTTTATTATTGTCTTATTGGAACATAACAACATCATAAATGGAGGGGCATCTGAACTTAGGATGGTCCATTTTTCAACTTTACAATGGGTTTACTTAGGAATTAAATGGATTTTCAACTTAAGACTTACTGTGTGTTTATTGGGATGTAACCTCATTGTAAGTTGAGGAATATCTGTGCTAAAAAGCCACAATAATTAAGACAGTGGGTTATTGGTAAAAGAGTAACAGGAAGGCCAGGTGCCATGGCTCACGCCTGTAATCCCAGCACTTTGGGAGGCTGAGGCGGGCGGATCGCGAGGTCAGGAGATGGAGACCACCCCCGCTAACACAGTGAAACCCCGTCTCTACTAAAAATACAAAAAATTATCCAGGCATGGTAGCAGATGCCTGTAGTCCCAGGTACTCAGGAGGCTGAGGCAGGAAAATGGCATGAACCCGGGAGGCAGAGGTTGCAGTGAGCCGACATCTTGCTACTGCACTCCAGCCTGGGGGACAGAGCGAGACTCTACCTAAATAAATAAATAAATAAATAAATAAATAAATAAATAAATGTAAGAGGAATAAATACATAGAACAGAAATGAGAATGAGAAGTAGACCCACACACATATAGTCAAATGGGTAAAGGCAATACAATGGAGAAAAGATATTCTTTTCAACAGATGGTGCTGAAACTTCCAGATACCCACATGAAAAAAAAAAAAAGGAAATGAACATAGACACAGACTGTACTCCCTTGACAAAAATAAACACCTCAAAATGGATCAAAGTCCTAAATGTAACACATAAAACTATACAACCTTTGGGAATAAAAAAGGAGAGAAAATCCAGATGACCTTGAATTTGCCAGTAAATTTTTAGATGTAAGAATGAAAGCACAATCTATAAAAGAATTAAAAAGCTGGACTTAATTAAAAAAAATATTTCTGCTTTACAAAAGTCATTGTCAAGAGAATGAAAAGACAAGTCACACACTGAAAGAAAATATTGCAAAAGACATGCGATGAGGGATTGGATCTCTCAAAACTGAAATTATCATGACAAAAATAACACTATTAGAAATGGACCAAAGATCTTAACAGACACCTTATCATAGAAGACGTACGTGTGTGTGTGTGTGTGTGTGTGTAATAAGCATATAGAAAGATGCTGCATGTCATATGTCATCATGGAAATGCCAATTAAAACAAGATAGCACCACATGCCTATTAGAACAGCCAAAATCAGTAACACTGACAATATCAAATACTGCCAAGGATGTGGAGCAAAAGGAATTCTCATTCATTGTTATTGGAAATGCAAAATAGTATAGCCACTTTGAAAGGCAGTTTGGCAGCTTCTTAGAAAAGTATTAATAAAAATACTTTGACCATACAATCGAGCAGTCATGCTCCTTGCTATTTAGCCAAAAAGTTGAAAATTTGTATAGACAAAAACACCCTGCAGTTTTATTTATAATTGCGATCTTGAAAGCAATCAAGGTGTCTTTCAGTAGGTGAATGTATAAATAAACTGTGGTACATCCAGCCAATGGAATATTATTCAGTGCTAAAAAGCAATGAGCTGTCAAGCCATGAAAAGACATGAAGCAAACTTAAATGCTTATTGCTCAGTGAAAGGAGCCAATCTGAAAAGGCTACATAGTGCGTAATCCAACTATATGACATCTAAAAAGGGCAAAACTATGGAGACAGTAAAAAGATCCATGGTTGTTAAGGTTAGGAAGCAGGGAGGGATGGTAAGGCAGAACACAGAGATTGTTTAGGGCCGTGAAAATTATCTGTATGGTACTATAATGGTGGATACATGGTATTATAAATTTGTCCAAACCCACAGACTACATAAGAGGGAGGTTCATCAGTTGCAACAAATGTACCACTCTGGTGGGGGATACTGACAATGAGGGAATCAGTGAGTCTGTGGGGGAAGAGGGTATATGGGAAATCTGTACTTTCTCCTCAATTTTGCTGTGAATCTAAAACCGCTCTAAGAAATAAAGACTATTAAAAATGTAAAAGCAGTTGTATCACCAGACATCATAGCTTATTTGAAGCAACTGTAATTTAACATGGTTTTGATGCAAGCATGGATAATTCTACCAGTGAATGATAACAGAGAGTGTAACAACAGATCCACACACAGGCAGTCATGTGACTTATGAATGCATTGGTGCATAGTGCAGCAACAATATGGAAATAATTATCTTTTTAATTGGTGTTGGATTAAATTTAATATTCATATAGAAAAAAATCTTGAAACCTTATCTCTAATAATAGAGCCAAAGTGGGTTATATATCTAAACTCAAAATGTAAAACTATAATACTTCTGGAATAAAATATAGAAGCAAATCTTCATTATCTTTTGGTATGTAAATATTTTTTTAAAAGACACAAGCTTGCTAAACTAGATTGCATTAATATTAAGACAAGTTAATCAAGAGACAATATTATAGTTACTATCACCAGTGATATGATGTGGTTATTATGTACCTCCTGGTGTGATGTGAAGAGACGGATACTTCATCTCTGTGGTGTTCTTTCAAAAAGAAACATAACTTCAGTCTAATAATGAAAAATATCAGACATACCCACTTTGACAGACACGCTAGGAAATACCCGACCAGTATGCAAAACTGTTAAGGTCATGAAAAATAAGGAAAGACAGAAACTGTCACAGACCTGAGGAGACTAAGGAGACATGACAGTTAAGTGCTATATGGTAGCCTGGATTGGATCCTGGAAGAGAAACAGGACACTAATGGAAAAAATTGGTGAAATGCAAATAAAGTCTGAAGCTTAGTTAATAAAAATTTACCAATGTTGGCTTCTTAATTTTGACAAATACACCATAGTGATGTGAGATGCTAATATTAGGAAAAATTGAGACAATAAGCAATATGTGAGAATTCTCTACACTGTTATAATTTTTCTGCAAACTGATTTTTTAAAAAAACAAAAGGCTTATTACAAAAACTAGAAAATATTGCTAGGGTTAAAATAAAGCCAAAGAGGAAAAGATAATTTTAATAGTTTTCTAACAAAGGAAGATTTCATATCCTGAATATGTAAGAACTCTAAAAATCTAAAGGAAAACAACAGGAACCTGGTAGACATTAGGCAAAATAATCAGATTTTAGGTCAGGTACTCATGTCTGTAATCCCAGCACTTACGGAGGTGGAGGCAGGCAGATTGCTTGAGGTCAGGAGTTTGAGACCAGCCTGGCCAACATGGCAAAACCTCGTCTCTACTAAAAATACAAAAAATTAGCCAGGCTTGGTGGCGGGTGCCTGCAATCCCAACTACTTGTGAGGCTGAGACAGGAGAATAGATTGAACCCGGGAGGCAAAGGTTGTAGTGAGCTGAGATCACATTACTGCCCTCCAGCCTGGGTGACTGAGCAAGGCTCCATCTCAGGAAAAAAAAAAAAAAGAAGCAGATTTTAGTGGGCATGCATTCCACTAAAAAATGAAATACATATATGAAAATATTCTCAAATTAATGAGTAAATATATAAGGTAATTACAAATTAAAATCACCAATGGGCTTTTGTATATCCTCCAGAATGGCCAGATAAAAATGTCTTGTGAGAAAATAGAGTAATTAGTACTCTCATACACCACTCTAGGAATTTATATTGCTACAACCTTTTTTTTAAACCTATTTATAAAAGCTAAATAAATGCATAATCCACCACACAAATTTTCCCCTTATATAAAAACAAACCAAAATGAGTACAATCTGCACCAAAATACATGTTCTGGCAGTGTTATCTGTAAGATGCAAAACCTGGAACAACTCAATATTTCATACATCACTAGAATAAATAGTGTTTTATCCATACAATGTATTACCATGATCAGTTGAAAAGGAATGAACTGTAACTACATACAACAACTTAGATGGATCTCACAAATATAAGAAACCATATACAACAAAATATCTATTATGATTCATCTACATAATTTTTATAATTAGGCCACACAGAAGTCTATGGTGTTAGAATGCAGGATAGTGTATATCTTTGGGAAAGGTAGTGAACAGAAGGGTTCACAAAAGCAGGCTTTAGGGAACAGTAATGTTTTGTTACTGTTTTGGGTGCTAGTTTTATGAGTATGTTTACTTGTTAAAAATTTATCACTCTGTACAGTTATAATTTGAGCAATTTTCTTTATGTATGCTGTGTGTTTTACAAATTGAAGGCTTAAGGCAACCCTGCTTTGAGCAAGTCTATTGGCACCATTTTTCCAACACTTCCTATTCTCGTATTACATTTTGGTAATTCTCACAATTTTTCAAACTTTTCAATATGATTATATCAGTTATGGTAATATTATTTGATGTTACTATTGTCACTGTTTTGGAGTCCATAAAATGCAACTGTATATGATGGTGAACTTAGTCAATAAATTGTGTTCTGGTCTGCTCCACTGATCACACCTTCTCCTGTCTCTCTCCCTTTCTTTGGACCTTCCATTTTGCTGAGACATATCAATATTGAAATTAGGTCAGTGAATAACCCTGCAATGGCCTCTAAATGTTCAAGTGAAAAAAGAGCCACACATCTCTTACTTTAAATCAAAAACTAGAATTACTAAGCTCAGTGAGGAAGATATGTCAAAGCCTGAAATAGGCTGAAAGCTAGGCCTCTTGAGCCTAGTAGTTAGCCAAGTTGAAGGCAAAGGAAAATTCTCTTAAAAGATATTAAAAGTGCACTTCAGTGAATGCATGAACAAAACAGCCTTATTGTTTATATGGAGAAAGTTTTAGTAGTCTTAATAGAAGATCAAACCAACCACAACATTCCTTAAGGCCAATGCCTAATCCAGAGCAAGGCCCTAACACTCTTCAACTCAGTGAAGGCTGAGTAGGATGAAGAAGTGGTAGAAGAAATGGCTGAAGCTAGCAGAGAGAAGTTAATGAGGTGTAAGGGAAGAAGTCATCTCCATAACATAAAAGAGTGAAATGAAGCAATGAGTGGTGATGTAGAAACTGCAGTTATCCAAAAGATCTACCTGAGATAACTGTAACAACACTAAACAACAGACTTTCCATGCAGACAAAACAGCCTTCTACTGGAAGAAGCTGTCATCTAAGACTTTTATAGCTAGAGAGAAGTTGATGCCTAGCTTTAAAGCTTCAAAGGACAAGCTGACTCTCTTTTTAGGGTCTAATGCAGTTAGTGGCTTTAAATTAAAGCTAATATTCAAATGTTAGGGATTTTAAGAATTATACAAAACCTACCATATGTATTCTCTATAAATGAAAGAACAAAGCCGGAAAGACAGCACATCTGTTTGCAGCATGGTGTACTAAGTATTTTAAGCCCACTGTTGAGATCTACCACTCAGAAATAAAGATTCCTTTCAAAATATTATGGCTCATGGACAATGCACCTACTCACCCAAGAGCTCTGATACATGAACATGTTGTTTTTATGCCTGCTGATGCAATATCTGTTCTGCAGCCCATGAGTGAAAGAGTAATTTCAACTTCCAAGTCATGTTACTTAAAAAGTACATTTTGTAAGGCTATAGATGCCATGGACAGTGAATCCCCTGATAGATCTGGATAAAGTAAATTGAAAACTTTCTGGAAAGGATTTACCACTCCACATGTCATTAAGAATATTCATGATTCGTGGGTGAAGATCAAAATATCAACATTAACAGTAATTTGGAGAAGTTGATTACAATCCTCATGGATAACTTTGCATGGTTCAAGACCTCCATGGAGGACGTGACTGCAGATGTAGTGAAAATAGCAATAGAATTAGTAGTAGAAGTAGAGGTTGAAGATGTAACTGAATTCCTGTAATCTCATAATAAAGCTTAAAAAAATGAGAAAATGCTTCTTATGGATGAGCAAGCAAAGTGGTTTCTTGAGATGGAGACTACTCCTGCTGAAAATTACATGAACATTGTTGAAATGACAACAAAGGATTTAATAAATTACATAAACTAAGTTTAAAAAGAAGAGGCAGGGTTTGGAAGACAGACTCCAATTTCAAAGAAGTTCTAGTGTAGTTCAAATGCTATCAAACATTAATGCATGCTACAGAGAGATTTATCATGATAGGAGGAGTCAATCGATGTGACAAACTTCATTGTTGCTTTCATTGTTAAAAAATGCCACAGCCACCCTAACCTTCAGCAAACACCATCCTGGTCACTCAGCAGCCATCAATATTAAGGCAAGGCCCTCCACCAGCAAAAAGATTATAATTCACTGAAGCCTTGGATGATCACTGGCAAAAGTATTTTTTAATTAAGGTATTATATTTGCCCAAAGGAAAATAAGTCATTATATGAAAAAGACACATGCACACATGTGTGTATTGCAGCCCAATTCACAATTGCAAAGATATGGAACCAACCTAAGTGCCCATTGCCCAATGAGTGGTTAAAGAAATCATGGCATTATATACACAATGTAATACTACTCATCCAGAAAAGGAACAAAATAATGTCCCCTGTGGCAACTTGGATGGAGCTGGAGGCAATTATTCTGAATGAAATAACTCAGTGATAGCAACTGGAGATAGATAAATTCCTAGGTAGACAGGGACAATTATAAACTAATGTCAGGAAAAATTTGAAGCGGTAGAAAATATCATAAATAGAATCTGTAGGTTTCTCATAAACAAGATGCTAGAAAGCATTTAGGAGCTTGAGACCAGCCTCAGCAACAAAGCAGGATCCTTTCTCTAAAAAAAATAAAAAATATAAGTAAAAAATAAAAATAAAAAGAATAATGTAACCTGTGAAACCCAACTTTCAAACCAAGGGTAGTTTAAAGCCTGAAAACCGAGCCGCCAGTTCTACATGAGTCCACGACGAAAGAGTGAACTTCTATCCTCGTCTTACTCAATCTCTCTTGATTGGTTCCTTCTGAATGATCCTTTTAGTCAATCAAATGGTACTTTTTACAAAACCACCCATGGACCAATCAAACACACACTCTCCCATTCCAATCCCATGAAAACCCTGGACTCAGCCTCACAAATGGCTACCCACTTTCAGGTCCCCTCTCACAGCTGAGAGCTTTCTTTCTGTAACTCAACAAAATTCTACTATGCCTTACTCACTCTCTGGTGTCTGCATACCTTGGTCATGGAACAAGAACCTGGAACTTGCTGAACTACGGGAGTGAAAGAGCTGTAACGCTCCTGCTTGTTGAGCTGTGGGTTGTGGGAGTAAAAGAGCTGTAACACTCTTTCCTGCTTGCGGAACAATGAGAGAGAAGAAGCCACTGGGCACTACACCCTCCCCCTCACCAAACTACAGGATTGAAAAAGCTTAAACATCAGGAATGGAAAACCAAATACCATATGTTCTCACTTATAAGTGGGAGCTAAGCTATGAGTACACAAAATCTTATAGAGTGATATAATGGACTTTGGAGACTCTGAAGGAGGAGAGTGGGAAGGGGATGTGGGATAAAAAACTACATATTGATTACAATGTATACTACTCTGGTGACAGGTGCACTAAAAATCTCAGAATTCACCACTACGTAATTCATCCATGTAACGAAAAGTCACTTGTATCCTAAAAGCTATTGAAATAAAAATAAATTTAAATAAAGATATCAGATTTCTTGACAAGCTATGAGACCTTGAAGATTTCCCTAATCTCCTGCAGATCCTCACATTTTTTCATTCATGAGATAAGCATAATATTAGCCACATATTAGGTTCTCTAAGAGAATCAAATGAGAAAATGAACATATTTTAAATGAACTACTAAGTGCAAATTGCAGTCATGAAGTCTGACATGTAGAAGTACTCAAGAACTGTTGGTTTACTTTCACTTACACTACACATCATTATCTGTTACTAGGCTTTTGGGAAATAACCCACTGCCAAGTGTTCAGTAATTACATCACAATGTAGGCAAAATTCCACTGGATTTTATTTATTTATTACTTATTTATTTATCTTTTGGGACAGGGTCTCACTCTGTGGCCCAGGCTGGAGTGCAGTGGTGCAATGATAGGCTTACTGCAGTCTCAACCTCCTGGGCTCAAATGACCCTCCCACATCAGCCTCCAGAGTTGCGGGACTGTAGGTGCATCCCACCATGCCCAGCTAATTTTGTTTTCTAATCTTATTTTTTTTTTAATGTTTTTTAGAGAAAGGGTCTTGCTTTGTTGCTGGGGCTGGTCTCAAACTCCTGAATGCTTTCTAGCATCTTGTTTATGAGAAACCTACTGATTCTCTCTATTTATGATATTTCCTACTGCTTCAAATTTTTCCTGACATTAGTTTATAAATAATGATGAAGAAAAAATTTAATGAGCAATGAACAAGAAACTCTGGGTCATTTTTAACTTATAGGTTCTTTTTTTTCTGTGAGTTTTTTTTTTAAGCTTACCACAATGTTTTGCAAACTCCGCTATGTTTTTCTTCCAAAGCTTTTAATTTTCTCAATTCCTTCACTGTAACTATTAACTTTATTTGGATCTCAAGCACATTTAAAAAGTCTTCGTAGCAATATATTTTTACTTTATCCATTGATTTTAATACCAAAATACAATATTAACATATGTCATATATAGGGATTCATTCAATTATATTCCTGACAACAATTATGCCTTACATTAGTGAAGGCACTATTATCTCTCATAAAGTTCAGAGCAAGTGTCCTTGTAACTGTTATATCCAGTGTGACCACGGTCTTAAATATATAGAGCGAAATAATTTTCTGATCATTGTATCAAAAGCTACGGAGATAGCACCCAAGATTAGCATGATTGAACTGTTTCAACGTTTGAACACAGTAAGCAGTAACTTAAATAAAACCAATATTAAGTTGTTTAAAAGTATCTACTAAACTTCCGTATGTGCCTGACAACAGCTCTGATGTGTAGCTTGGATACATAGGCCATAATAATTTTTTTTAACTAGGATTATTAAAGAAATGATCGAAGACTGGAGACAGTTATAGTTTTTATATTCGTTTAAATTACAGTATCACAGAGCTCTGAAAAACATTATCTCTAATCTCCCATAAAACAAGAGTTGATAACAATGCTGAACAAATTCTGTTGGCATGAGTCTCTGACAGGGCAGCTTTGATTTATGCTGCAGCTTTCATAAGGTGTTGCCGAAGAAGATACAGTTCAATAAATTAGAAGCACAAGGAAGAAAGCTGAATGCCTGCCAGCTGTGGAATGTTTACATGATTTGCTTGCTACAGAAAAGCTTACTAGAGGGATTACAGGAAAGGCTAATCATGAAATAACATTCTCTGATATTTTGGCCCCTTGGAATTCAGGAATAAAATTCAGCTGCATTGAAATTAACCAAATAGCACTCATTCTTTTGAAGATAAAGCGTGCCACATGCCTTCTACAAAAGAAAAATCAGAGGAAATGGACTGGCATAGCTATTGTTCTGAATATTCTTTCAACAGTTTAGGCCTTTGCTCAGAAACAATAAGATGAAGATAGGTACGTAGGTAGGTAGGTAGGTACGTAGGCAGGCAGTATAGATAATTAAACAGATATGTAGATAGATATAGATATCTACTACTTTTTCAACTTCTTAAAAACTGTTTTGTTCATTTTTTCATATTTTTCTTTCTTAAATAAGTATTTAATGTTATAAATGTCCATCTAATAAGAGTTTATACTGCATTCCACAAAGTTTGATCTGCTTCATTTTCACCATCGTTTATTTAAAAATGCTCTCTAATGTCGCTTGTGAATTTTTTAAAAATTCAACTTAAGGTTAATTATGAGTATGTTGATTCATTTCCAAATATTTGAACATTTTCCACATAAGTTTCTGTTCCTGATTTCTTACTTCATTTTGTCTGGATTAAAACACACACACACACACACACACACACACACACACACTTTTAAATTTTACTTAAAAGGAGAGAGTTTGATTGCAAGACAATCAGAAAATGCTGGATCAACATCTTACCTGAATTGTGTTAGCTATCAATTGCTGCTGCATAACAATATTACTGCAAATTTAGCAGCTTAAAACCACACATTTATTTTTTTCACATTTTCTATGTGTCAGCAATCTTGGCACAGTTTAGGAGTGTCCTCCCCAAGATTTTAATTAAGGTGTGAGCCTGGGCTTGAGGGTGTCATCAGAATGCTTGACTGGGGAAATATTTAATTCCAAGTTCATTCCGTTTGTTGCAGACTTCATTTCACCGTAGCTTTAAGACTAGTTGTTTTATTTTCCTGCTGGCTGTCTAAAGGCTGCCATTGGTTTTTGCCACATGGGACTATTTAACATAACCGATGACTTCCCCAAAGCCAGCAAGGGAGTGAGGAATTACAGCAAGAAGGGCAATATAATCTATGTCATGTAATCATGTACATATAATCATATACATCTCATCATCTTTGTATCTGATATTTGACTTGATTTTTTGTGAAGATCTTTTGCCGATTTTTATAAATTAATTTTATTTTTCTTTGGCTCAGTAAGTACATACTGCACACCTTCTTTAACAGACAGTTTAGAAGAGACATCTAGAGTTCTTTGTTACAAAAACTAAAAATAACAAGTTGATCACAACATTATCCTTTTTCTCCTGTACATCTCTATTTCTTATATCTTTTTCCATAAATATTTCACATTATTTTCAGATTTGGTTGGCAGGAGGTTACAAAGTAAAACGTTCTAGTGGTAGTCAATTTTACACGTCAACTTGGCTAGACTATGGTGCCCAGTTCTTTGGTTAAACATCAGTCTAAGTGTTACTATTAAGGTAGTTTTTAGATGTGATTAATATTTAAATTAACAGACTTTCAATAAGCTGGTTACTTTTTTTAATTAGATGGGCCTCATCTAATTAGTTGATAGTCTTAAGAGCAGGTTTTCTAAAGAAGAAATTATCTTCAAAACTGTAACTTAGAAATTCTGAGTTTCCAGACTGATTTCCTATGTAATTTAGAGTCAAGACTGCAATATCAACTTTTACCAGTATATCTAGCCTGACACAGCCTGTTCTGCAAATTTTGGACTTGCCAAGCCAATTACTTAAAATAAATCTATCTTGATAGATGATAGATAGATAGATAGATAGATAGATAGATAGATAGATAGATAGATACAGATATAGATATAGATACAGATATGGGTATAAATATAGATATAGACATAGATATGTCCTATTGGTTATTTTTCTCTAGAAAACACTGGCTAATATGGTCCTGGTATAAAGGCAGAAGAAGCAAACCAGTAGTTCCTTGCTTTAAAGAAGGGAAATACTGATATCTTTGAGGTTTAGTACATATTACAATGCAGAAGATATTATTTAGTGAATATGAAACAGATATCTTAGACAAAGGAGCCATTGCCTTAGTAGTTCCAAGTTCTGGGAAAACAACCAGATTGTGCCTCACAGAAGAGATATCATGGACCTTGATGGTTGGAGTCTTCTGCCTGCTAAGACAGCAAGGGCATTCTAGACACTGGCCAGTGGATTCCCTGGGCAGGAATACTGGTTCTAAGTGCTCAAATACATAAAGGCTAATTGACACAGCCAGGTTTTATCCGTAGTTCATGACTTGGGAGAATGTCACAAAAAGACTGAGGCTTACTCATGGAGCCCCCAGAATCCTCACAAAAAGGCCAGGCTCAGATGCAACTTGATGCTCTCAAAATCATGGAGCCGGCCAGGCAAGGTGGCTCACGCCTGTAATCCCAGCACTTTGGGAAGCCGAGGCGGGTGGATCACCCGAGGTCAGTAGTTCAAGACCTGCCTGGCCAACATGGTGAAACCCCGTCTCTACTAAAAAAACACAAAAATTAGCTGGGTGTGGTGGCTGCGCTTGTAATCCCAGCTACTCGGGAGGCTGAGGCAGGAGAATTACTTGAGCCCTGGAGGCGGAGGTTGCAGTGAGCCAAGATCACGCCATTGCACTCCAGCCTGGGCGACAAGAGCGAAGCTCCATCTCAAAATAAACAAAACAAACAAACAAAAATCATAGAGTCAGGGCAAGTAAAAACTGCTTTTCTACTATTCAGAGAATCTGAAAATACTCATCCTTGTAAAGTATCGTAAATCACAGTTGTTACCGTTCATAGCTATACCTTTAATAGCAAAATTCATTTTGAAAAGATAACATTCATATATGGTGGCACAGTGAAATATCAACATTTTATAGATATTCTAGGTGACACTTCACCACGTGCCTAGTAAAAGACACTTGTTTGAAAAATCACCAAAAATTTCCTCCAACACTTCTGTGCCCTTCAATAGTTTTAAAATATCACTAAGCAGTAGTGTTACTTAAAAGGAATTAAAAAAAAAAAACCTCTGCCTTTTCAATGGAGGAGGTATTGCAATTAAAACTGCTAAGACACAGAAAAGGCTGTCTGCACAGTAGTACACCCAAGTTGAATATGAAATATATAATATATGAAAGACTCCCTAGGGAAGATGAGCTTTTTAATCATAGTGTTTGACTTTCCTTATCTGAATTGTTACTCCTTATGTGGCAGGAGGATGGACTAGGGAGCACATTTTTCTCTAATTTCTTGATAAGCACTACTATCAACCTGACAGCCCGGACTGATTAAATATCCCTATTCACATGCAGACATAACCACTGCCTTTAAGAGTCTCTGAGGCTAAAATTAAATGTAAATTAAAACAGGCCCAAACCCCTCTTCAGCTTTCTTCCTTTCAGAAAATCATTGCATACTACTTTATAGAGAAAAGACAGTGTACTTACAAATCACACTTGTTTGTTTTTATTTTATTGATCCAGTAGAGGCCTGATGAGATCCTGTCATGGGAAAAATAGTAAAATAGCATCGTTAAAGCAGGGCAAAATTGAATTTAGAAAGAGGAATGCATACACAGAGAACCCTACAGGTATGCACTTTGAAACAGGAAAGTTGGGAGTTCAGGGAAGCAAGAAAGGAGTAAACATGCCTTCAAGGCCTAGTATAGGAAATGCTAAATTAGAGAAGACAGAAAGCAAGGTAGAAGATCCAGGTTAGAGCCCTGAGCCCCACGTTGTCACCCCATTGTGGACAATGTGGGGCTGGAGTCAAAGATAAACAGTTGACACAATAAGAATGTGTAACTTTGACCTGGAGTCCTGATCATCAGTGCTGGTAATGGGATGCTAGAGGTTCCTGAGTGGCTTGAAGGTTCTGTGAGCCAGAATTCTTTGTAGGCATCTATTTAAAGATAAGGTTATCATCCTGAAGGCCTGAATTCAGAAGGACAGATAAACAGATAGAGTTGGCTGAATTGGAACAAAGTATTATTCACGAAGATGGCTGGAGGGTGTAATCAGGCTATTGCCAAGATCTTTCAAAAAATCTTTTTTCTGCTACTGTACTACTCATATAGTTTGAGTTTTCATTAATTTAGCTGAGAGTGACTATGATTCCATATTAACATTTCCAGACAATCTCACTACCTTTTGGTCATGAATTTACTTTCTAAGTACTGTAACATATACTGCTAACTTTTTTCATTCTTCTCAAACCCCAGACTTATCTTCCCTTCTTTCCCACGTCCACTTGCAGAAAAACAGAAAATTTTCCACCTGCATCACCCCAGCATTTACAAACTTCTCTTTCTTTCCCCTAAAAGGTAGTATCTTTACCGATTCTCTAGAGTCAATCCATACCCATATTCACAGGATATTTATAGTATTAGTTGCCCTTTTCATTTCTGTATCTCCAGTTTCATTCTATTATGTAATTGCCATTAGTATTTGAATGTGCTCAAAATGTTCACAACTTGAAAAATGTCATTCTTTGATCAACCACGCCACTCCTCATGACCTGCATTTTTCATCTCTTGTTTCATTTATGGGCAGTCATTACTATGTCACCCCCTCCCTTACTTACTTAAATCACATTACAGAGGAATAACCTGAGAGTTTGATAATATCACATAGTGCCTGGCCAGGGAATGCAAAAATCTCTAAATCTTTTCCCACCAAACACATCAGTATTTAGGAAGGATCCATAGGAACAAACATTAAATTAATAAAATAATTTCAAAATTATTATTAAATTTAAATAAACAGGAAGATAGATAGTTGGATACATTAAGTAAAATAACCAAATGAGAAATGGCATAAATGACCAAAAGTGCAATGCAGATAAAAAATGGATTGAAGGATGCCATTTAAAAGTAGCATAAATGTTGCTTTCTACCTCTGCCCTAATTCAAAATCCAGGTATTTCACTGATTCCTTCCAAATTAAATCACAAATACTTTTTTTTTCTTCAAAATTACAGATGGGTATATCAAGCTGCTTCTTAGTATCTCCCCTTGGATATTTCGTTGAAACCTCTGAGTAACATGTCAAAAACTGAAATTATGATACCCTCCCCACAGACACAGAGGACACATTCTTCCTCCATTTCCTGTCTCTACAACTGTGATACGTGTGATGAGATGGAGACTTTACCAACCTGGTTCTTTACTGACAGTGATAAGTAGTGCTCCCAGATGGATTTCAATTAGGGTTTTCAGATACAGGAAATAAAAATACAGCCTACCCATTAAATCTGAATTTCATATAAATAATATTTTTTTCTTTTTATTTTTTTTTTTGAGACAGAGTCTCACTGTGGCACTCAGGCTGGAGTGCAGTGGTGCTATCTCGGCTCACTGCAACCTCTGCCTCCCGGGTTCAAGCGATTCTCCTGTCTCAGCCTCCGGAGTAGCTGAGATTACAGGCGTGCACTACTACGCCTGTCTAATTTTTGTATTTTTAGTAGACACAGGGTTTCACCATATTGGCCAGGCTGGTCTCAAAGTCCTGACCTCAGGTGATCCGCCTGCCTAGGCCTCCCAAAGTGCTGGGATTACAGATGTGAGCCACCGCACCCAGCCAATAAATTTTTTTTAGTATAAGTAATTCCTAAATATTACATGGGATATAGTAACACTAAAAAGATATACTTTTGTTTATCTGATATTTAAGATTGATTTGATGTAGAGCATTTTCTCTAGCAACCCTACATATTATAAACATGTAGACTGAATAAAAACAAAATTTGGCTTTGTAAGCCATTGAAGTTTGGGGGTCATTGGACACCACAATATAATCTAACATATCCTCACTAATACAGCCGTGGTTCATCCACTATTAAGAAAGGAAATTATAGGATTAAATGCCTGATTTTTAGGATTCACAAATATATATTTCCCCATTGAAGACTAATAACTTATTCTGCAAAAATCAGTGCCTTATCCATGTGACACTCGCCCCTTCCAAGTCATTCACTATGGCTATAAAAATGCTGTAGCTATTCCCATCCTATCCTTAGTTTTTAAAATCTATACATCAAATCAATTAACAAGGTGTAGTACAAACTTTTAACAATCTTTCACGCCAAAATGTTTTAAACTAAAGATAAGATACAGGTAATTTCCTTGATGTTTTCAAATCATGCCATAAAACATACAACAGATCTGATTCACTGTAAAGTCACATTTAATCATGAGGGTAAATTATGATAAACACTCAGGCATGTGATTGGAGAAATGATGGCTCTGAACAGGAAAAGTTTGGGAAAGACAGTGTTGCCTTCACACTTGTTTCTTCCTAACTTTGTGCTGAACTATCATGTCAGGCCAGAAGTTTCCATTTAGGAAGCCCAACCTTACTGTAGTTGTTGTTTTCAGCAGAACTCCCTGGTCACTTCCAGAAATGAGGAAAACAAACATGTTTAGCAAAGAAGGCTGCATAAGACTATATGCATTGCCCTGAAACTCAACCACCTGGTGTGACGTTCCCACAATTGATCCACTTTAGCAAAATAAGTACTGCAGGCTAGGGGCAATATGTTGCAAGTCAGTACTAGAGCCAGGATGATTGACTGAGTTGACCTCAATTTTGCTGATACATGTGCTGCCAGGTTTATGAATAGATTGATAACAAGAGTAACACAGCACATCTATGTCTTCAAATGAACGAGTCAGTAAAAAATCACTAAAATAAATTGGGATTCTATTACAAGGATATAGAACAAGAGCTACCTACTAAAGTCTAATAAATGTGCACATGTAATTATGTGGTGTATGTTTCCTTGGGACCCAACTCACTTACTTCTTGTTTTTGTTCTTTTGTTTTAGAGACAGGGTCTTGCTCCATCAACCACACTCTGAGTTGCAGTGGCATGATGAAGATTCACAGCTGCAACGTCTAACTCCTGGGTTCAAACTGTCCTTTTGCCTCAGCCTCTTGTGTAGCTGAGATTACAGTTGCATGCCAAAACACCTGGATAATTTTCTTATGTTTTGTAGATATGAGGGTCTCGCCTCATTGCTCAGGCTGGTCTTGAACTCCTGGCCTCAAACAATCTTCCTGCCTTGGCCTCCTAAAGTGCTGAGATTATGGGTGTGAGCGAGTGCACCTGGACCAACTTCTTATCATTTTCAATTCTCTTTGGTAATCTAAAATAAGCTACAGACTACCTATTAAAACTAAGGAATCTCCACATTGCTAATGGATACAAGATGAATATTAAAAAATCAACACCGCTCCCATGAAGCACTGTTAGTTAAAATTCTCATAGAAGCAGATCCTGCTGTAAAGATCAGGCACAAGTGATTTTTCAAGGAACTATTCTACAAGATATGAGAAAGCAAGTGATGGAATCAGGTCAGGAAAGTGGAAAAAGTCAATAAGAAGTGCATGAAAACATGAGCGGTCACAGCTTCAACCTAATCCCACAATGACTTACAGATTTTAAATTATATCACAGAGTTGGTCCCATTTTTGTCGTGAACTTTTACTCTAGACAGTTATTGGCTACAATCTACATAGAAAAATGAGAGTAGGGTAAAACAGACAATGTAAGCTCTCCATCCAGAGAGGAGGAATAGCCCTCTAAAAGTCCCAGGGGTGACCCCATAGCAGCCAAGCATTTATAAGCCTGGGACTGGGCGCATGACATGGTAAATGGGCCGAAGCATCTGGACATCACAGGAAGTGTCAGTTCTAACATGAGGAATATCTAATTTGAAAGCTTAAGTCAGAAATAAGAGATATTTACAATAGCATAGCAATTATAAATAATTCGTAGATGCTATGAATTTAATGTTTGTGATCCCCCCCAAAATTCACCATTGAAACCCTAATCCCCAAAGTGATGATATTTGAAGACTGAGTCTTTGGGAAGTATTGGGTCATAAGGGTGAATCCCTTACGATAAGATCAGTGCCTTTATAAGTAGAGACACTGGGAAGATTTGTGTACATGTTCACTCTCTTCCTACCCCTCTCGCCCTGCCACCACCCTGTGAGGATACCGTGAAAAGGCAGCTATCAGAAAACCAGGAAGAGTGCCCTCATCAAGCCCTCAACCATACTGGCCTCCTGATCTCAAGACTACCAGACTCCAGAAATGTGAAAGGTAAGTATTTGTTATTTAAGCCATCTGGTCTGTGATGTTTTATTATAGCAGTCTGAACAGTAGATAGCTAAACAGAAGTTCAAAATACCATTTTAGAAATGTAATTGAAGTAAGAAAAGAAAAAGTTGGAGAGGTAAATGATGTTACTGGATTGTAAATGTTAGAAATGTAATATTGTAAACATAGTACTTTTCCAAAACTGATCTATAAATATAATAAAACTTCAACTGAAGTTTCAAAGCTGTACACCTATATCTATCTGATCATCAACAAGGATGACAAAAAAAAGCAACAGAAAAAAGACTCCCTATTCAATAAATAGTGTGGTGATAACTGGCAAGCCATATACAAAAGAATAAAACTGGACTCTTAAATTTCACCTACACAAAATTAACTCAAGATGAATTAGACATTTAAATGTAAAACTATAAAAATCCCAGAATAAAACTTATGAAATGCCCTTCTTGACATGGGTCTTGGCAAATAATTTTTGGCTAAGCCCCCAAAACAACTGCAACAAACAAAAATTGACAAATGGGACTTCCTTAAACTGAAGAGCTTCTGCACAGCAAAATAAGCTATCAACAAAGTAAACAGAACCCCTAGAGAATGCAGAAAATATCCACAAACTGTGCATCCAACAAAGGTCTAATATCCCTAATCTATAAGGAACTTAAATCAACAAGCAAAAACCAAATAACCCCATTAAAAATGGGCAAATGATATGAACAGACACTTAGTAAAAGAAGACAATCAAGAGGCCAACAAATATACGAATAAATGCTCATCATTACTGATCAACAGAGAAATGTAATCAAAACTACAGTGAGATACCATTTCACACCAATCAGAATGACTACGATTAAAAAGTCAAAACACAACAGATACCAGGGAGGCTGCAGAGAAAAGGGAACATTTATACACTGTTATGGAGATACAAATTACTTCAGCCACTGCAGAAAGCGATTTAGACATTTCTTAAAGAACTTAGAACTACCATTCTACCTAGCAATCCCATTACTGGGTATATACCCAAACAACAATAAATTATTCTACCAAAAAGACGTGTGTATTTATATGTTCATTGCCACACTACTCACAATAGCAAAGACATGGAATCAACCTAAGTGTCCATCAGTGGTAGACTGAATAAAGAAAATGTATACATATACACCATGGTATACTATGTAGCCACAAAAAAAGAACAAAAGTATGTCTTTTGCAGGAAAACGGATACAGCTGGAGACCATAATCCCAAACACATTAACACAGGAACAGAAAACCAAATACTGCATGTTCTCACTTGTAAATGGAAGCCAAACACTGGGTGTTCATGGACATAAAAATGGTAACAATAGACATTGCAGATCAGTAGAGTGGGGAGAAGGGAGTGGGAGGTGGATGGAAAAACTACCAATGGAGAAGGAAAAATTCCAAAAAATCAGTCCAAACTTTGCAAAAAATAGTAGAGTAAAATAAATCAATATGAAAATTTTGAAAAGGAAGATAAAAAAGCAGGACTTTTCTACTAAATTCAATGACATTTTCCATGTTGGGAATGATTAAATCCATGTGATTGTGGTCTAGAAACACAAAAAACAAACAAAACAGAACAAGTATTGATCAGAGATTGCTTCCAGCATGTTGATAATTAATCCATGAAGTGTGTGAAATATGAGAGAAATTTGTGGAAATAAAATATTAGAAAGAAAAATCAGAAAAAGAATGAGATGAAGAGGTATAAGATAAACTAACCAGAATAATAAGGTATTATCATTTATAAAATGGAATCTTATTCAACCATAAAAAGAAATGGGCCAGGCACGGTGGCTCACACCTGTAATCCCAACACTTTGGGAGGCCAAGGTGGGTGGATCATCTGAGGTTGGGAGTTCCAGACCAGCCTGACCAACATGGAGAAATCTCAGGAGTGGTGGCGCATGCCTGTAACCCCAGATAATCGGGAGGCTGAGGCAGAAGAACCACTTGAACCCAGGAGGTGGAGTTTGTGGTGAGCCAAGATCATACCATTGCACTCCAGCGCAAAACTCCGTCTCAAAAAAAAAAAGAAAAGAAAAAGTATTGATTCAAGCCACAGCATGGCTGAACCTGGAAACATTGTGCTGAAGAAAGAATCCAGATACAAAAAGCCACATATTGTATGATTCTACTTACATGAAATATCAAGAATAGGCAAACCTAGAGACAGAAAGTAGATTAGTGGTTGCCAGAGCTGGAGGAGGGGGAAATAGGGAGTGACTGCTAATGGGTATAGGATATTTTGGGGAAGATGAAGAATGTTCTGGAATTAGATTATAGTGATTGATGCAACTTTGTAAACCTACTAAAACCCACTAAATTGTACACTGTAAAAGCGTGAATGAACTTTATGGTATATGAATTACATCTAGGTAAAACTGTCTCTATAAATATTTAAATTTGGAACTTTTCCTATAATACTGCCCAGAGTAAAAAATTAAATTAAATTAAAAAAACCAGAGAGTCAGAGGAATTCATCTTAGAGATTTCAAGGGAACACAACACATGTTTTATGGAGACATGAAAGAACAGAAATTAAGAACTGTGGATTATGTTACAGAGATAGTGCTCTCCAACTTTTCTTCATTTTCCAAGCAGATTTCATCACTATAGTAAAAATAAATTTTTTAAAAGTATTTTTTCTCATATTGGTAGATCTTAAAAAAATAAACAGATTATAAGTGATTTTTTTTCTTCAATTATTGGACATGAATTTCATCACATCTACTATGAAATACAGATTTTTATACCAAGTGCCTTTCCGAAGTTCTTATTGTTAATAATATGTGGAAGTCATTCTCTGAGGACGAAATGGGAGCCTGTTGTTTTAGACAGTGATTAGAAATTGATCCTTAGAACCAATTTCCTTTGAATTTATTGATTCATCTTAACTAGTTTGATTTAAACAATTCACCCTAACTAGTTTGATTTAAACAATTATCTGGAAATCACCCAAAGCAGCCTTTTTTCAGGTACATTTTTGTGGCTCTAAACACAGGCTATTGATCTGATTATCAGTTGCTGTTTTTCATAACATATGTTTTTCATAAACATAAATTTACTTGCTTCACCAGCTGCTTTTGGGTATAATTTGAAGAATCTGATTGACATTTTAATAACTATTGTACTTATGTCAATAAATGTTATTTAGTACATTTTCTAGGGAGAAATTAAAGTTGAAAATGCATTCAGTTGGCTCAGTTATTAAATCTGCAAATGCCCTCAAAATGAGAGAAGCCAGAATATTATTCTAACAGATTTAGTGCCCTATAATCAAGTAAAATGTCCAGTAATGAAATTTAAAGTCTAGCAAATTGCACTCTTCATTGAAACTCATGGACATGCAAGTATAACTTAACCTTCACACAGACATATACACAAGCATACATTCTGTCTTTTACATTAGTACCTCCAATCAACATTTCTTCCTCATTTCTTTGGATTTCAAAAAGAGAACATAAAATAAGTAGCTGCTCCCAGAAAAATATGTTATAAATATAGCCTAATTTTACATATAACCTTAGGATTTGGATTAATTTGTAAAAGGAAACACAACAGTTGTTTCTGTTTATTTTAGATTTAATGATCTTAGTTTCTCATAGCCAGCAGATAGCACAGTCATCATTCTCTTTAAAATTCCTTCAATCCGTGATCATTAGAATCTTTGAAATTATATGTAAGGGTAAAAGAAGGGATATGGATGCCTCTCAGGCAAGTAGTGGCTTAGTGTGGACATCTGTTGGGATTTTTTCTGCCAAGAATCTCTACCCTGTGTTCAGACATCAGTTTCTGCAAGAAAGATTAACCTACTCTAGGCATTTTAATCAGAAGAGGAATTAGGTGTTAAAGGTTACTGAATTTTCTAAAGAATTGGGTCCTTGGATGGGCCATCCGGAATGACTCACAGAACAATACAGAGCGGGCCATTAGAGAAGCTATTCTCTCTGAGGCTACTGGTTCTATGCTAGAAGAAAGAAGTTGACACACAACTGCCTCTTGGACAGCTGGAGAGTGGATATTGGAAAGTTATTAGGTTGGTGCAAAAATAATTGTAGTTTTTGCCGTTACTTTTAATGGCATTTTGCCACTAAAATTTACTTTTTCCATTTTAATGGCTTTTGTCATTAAAAGTAATGGCAAAAACCACAATTACTTTTGCACCAATCTAATACTTCAGGTGAAAAAAACAGAACTCACATGTTCATGACATTATTTACCCACAGGAACAACCCTCAAAAGTATAAAAATATTAATACTTTGTCTCTTATGTGTAGACAATATTTTTGCAATTGAATTTAAAGATTGTTTATGTTACAATAAGTATAATTTTAAAAAATCAAATATATAGATTATTCCACAATTTTTGTGTATCTCGTCTTGACCAAAGCAATTTCTACTAACTATAGAATAAATATAGACTATCCTAAATTGTATTATGTTTTTATTGTTTTATAGTTTATGGTTGATATTTATAATCCATATTGAATTTATTAAGTCTCTTACGGTAAGGGTATACTTCTACATCACCATTTTTTCCCAGTAAATTAAAATTCAACATTTGCCAAATGTTCAATTGCTTTTATATATCTGCATGTATTTTCAAGGACTCTATTCCAATGATATACACCTAGTCCTCTCTTTATTGAACTGTTATCATAATATGTTTCAATATCAGATATGACAAGTGCTCCCACTATTTTGCTTTTATTTGAATTATGTGAGAAGTCTCAGACTTTTATTTTTTCATATGAAAATTAAGGTTCCAAATCTAAAAGCACCGAAATTTAAATTAGAATTGCAGAACATAAGTATATTATTCTCTGGAAAACTGATGTTTTAATCTTATTTACAATTTATCTCCAGAAATATGACATACGACTACATTTGTTTAGCACTTGCTTCCAATCTTTTATTAAATAAAAACAAATACATCTATTTGAAATATACATCTTTATGATTCCCATTTTATCGATCTTGTAATTGTTTGATATGTATTGATTTCTTTAGTATATAAAGTTCAATTATTTTAAAATCTCCATTATTGTTTCTTGTTAATTATGAATTATTTAGAATTACATTGGTACATTCACAAATGATGTATTAATTTTTCAACTATTTTATTGTTTATTTCTAATTTTACAGATTAATAGAGAGAACTTATGACATATAAAAATTCTTTAGAATTTGTTAAGACTTCCTGTTTTGGCCTAGGACAGTTCAGCTACAAATGAATACAGCATCTGTTTTGAGTGTAGGATTTTATTTATGTCAATTATATCATGTTTGTCCATTTTGTTGTTCAAATATTCTGTCATATTATTATTTATTTTAGATAGATATAGAATTAAATACAAAGTATGTGGCTTTTTCTATTTCTGTTTGTATTTCTGTCATTTGCTCTATACATGTTGAGGCTCTGTCATTAGGTGAATATAGATGCTATATTTGCATACTGTCTTTGTTGATTTTGTGTTTTTTCTTTTACTAATAATCTTGCAAAAATACCTATTAATATTCTTGTTTTTAAAATCTTTTTGGTCATATAACTGATTTCTTTTGCTTAGAATTTTCCTGGTATACATTTTATTCATTATTCTTGTATTCCAATTTTCTATTATAATGTTTAACTTTCACCTTTTAAAACAGAATATGGTTAGAATAAAGTTTGCGTTTTATTTTTAATTCATTTAAATAATTTCAGCATTTTAAAAGTAAATTATAGATTTTTTTGGCAGCTGTGGATTTATAGACAAAATTAGCAAAAATTTCACGGAGTTCCCATATACTCCCTCAAGTCATCCTGCTTGCTGACCATACCCACTGTATTAGTTAGGGTTCTCTGGAGGGACAGAACTAATAGGATATATGTAGTCATAAAAGGGAGTTTATTAAGGAGAATTGACTCTCATGATCACAAGGTGAAGTCCCACGATAGGCCATCTGCAAGTTGAGGACCAAGGAAGCCAGCAGTGGCTCAGTCCAAGTTCCAAAACCTCAAAAGTAGGCAGCCAACAGTGCAGTCTTCAGTCTGTAGCCAAAGGCTCGGGAGCCCCTCGCACCTACTGGTGTAATTCCAAGAGTCCAAAAGCCAAAGAACTTGGGGTCTGATCTTCGAGGGCAGGAAAAATCCAGCAAGGGAGAAAAATGAGTGTTATAAGACTCAGCAAGTTTGCTTCTTCCACCTTCTTCTGCCTGCTTTTTCTAGACTTGCAGGCAGCCGGTTGGATGGTGTCCAACCACATTGTGGGTGAGTCTTCCTGAAGGTGGGTCTTCCTCTCCCAGTCCACTGACTCAAATATTAATCTCTTCTGGCAACACCGAGAAATACCCAGATATACCCAGAAACAATACTTTGCATCCTTCAATCCAATCAAGTTGACACTTAATATTAACCATCACACCCATCATAGTTTCCCTTATTGTTAACACCTTGCAGCAGTTTGGTACATTTGTTATGACTGATGAGCAAATATAGTTCTATGGTTTGAATATGTTCCCCAAAAGTTCATGTGTTGAAAATTTCATTGCCATAATAATGGCATTGGGAGATGAGGTCTTTAAGAGATGAGGCCGAGCGCACTGGCTCACGCCTGTAATCCCAGAACTGTGGGAGGCCGAGGCAGGCGGATCACAAGGTCAGGAGATCTAGACCATCCTGTGAGTGGCGAAACCCCGTCTCTACTAAAAATACAAAAAATTAGCTGGGCGTGGTGGTGGGCGCCTGTAGTCCCAGCTACTAGGGAGGCTGAGGCGGGAGAATGGTGTGAACCCAGGAGGCTGAGCTTGCAGTGAGCCAAGATCACACCACTGCACTCCAGCCTGGGCGACAGAGTGAGACTCCGTCTCAAAAATTAAATAAATAAATAAATAAATAAATAAATGTGAAAAATAAATTTTCTTTTTTAAATAAATTACTGCATCCATAGTATTCTGCTATAGCAGCATAAAATGGACTAAGACATATGGATACATTATTATTAACATTTAAATTAGGGTTAATTCTTGGTGTTCTACATTCTGTGGGTTTTGACAAATGTATAATGATATGTACCCACCATTATAGTATCATATAAACTAGTTTCACTGCCCTAAAATATCCCCTCTCTTACACCTATTCAATCTTTCCTCCATCCTCCCTAGCCCCTGGTAATTGCTAATTTTTGTACTGTCTCCATAGTTTTGCCTTTCCAAGAATATCAACTAGTTGAAACTGTATAATGTGTAGTCTTTTCATTTTAGCTTCTTTCGTCTCATGCATTTAAGCTTCCTTCATGTCTTTTTGGGGCAAATTTTAGTATTTGAATACTTCGTCACTTTAATCTTTTGCCTTTGTTTCTATTACAAATGGATACCCTATTTTAACTTCCCTTTTTGCGTTTTTTAAATTCTATTCTCCCTCCTTCCCAGTATATAAATTGTTAATTTTCTACTTTTTCATATAAAAATCATTAAACATAAACTTTCTCAGTAATTGCATATTTTAAAACATCTTTATGCTGCCTCATTCTTGAATGATAAATTCAATAGTTTTTGAATTGGGACTGACAGTCCTTTTTTCTCTGTATTTTGAAGATGTTCATTTAGAATTTTCTTGTATGTTTGGTGTTGATGAGAAGTCAACTTCTCAATCAACACCAATATAGGTATTGCAATATATGCATATATGCAATATATGTATTGTTTCTGTGTGATTTTTTTCTCATTAGTTGCTTTTCAGTTTTTCTCTTTGTCCTATTGTCCTAAAGTAGGTATGTGATGTTTTTGACATACTTGCTTTTATTATTCCTCTCAGGCTTCTCTGTTCTTCTTTAATCTATAGATTTATCAGTTCTTCAATTCTGAAAATTTCTCATCTGCAGTCTTTATGATTTTTTTCTTTCCTATCTGAACTTACTTTTTTTCTGGATGTATTATTAGAAATGAGTCATTCTAGTCCTCCTTCAGTGTCCCTTTTATGTGTCCATCTTTCTATCTCATGTGTACTTTAATATAACTAATTCTGTCATATTGTTCTCTTCTTTTATGTATCTTTATGCATATTTGTCTATTCTAACACTTTTCTATTACTATGTTTCCTCTCTAGAATTTGTATTTGTTTCTCATTCAATAGTCTTCTTTTTTTAAGTGCTATTTTTGTCTAAATGTTTTTTTTTCTCTCTCTCTCTCTCTTTCTGTATCCATGAAGATTTTAAACCAGTTGCAGTAGTTCAGGGTTTTTTAGTTCATTGTATCTACTTACTTCCCCAAATAATGATTTGTTTGCTCATCTACTTCGGTTTGGGGAGGAAAGGGTCTTATTTTTAGTTTTGCATGGTTTAACTCATTGTAGTGACTTGGTTTTCCCTGAAATGCCTGTGTTCCCTGAATTGTAAAAGTGTTCCTAATGTGTTTGTGTTTTAGTCACTTTAGGAAGCCTTACATGTTTCTCCAGATTAAGACAAGCTTAATCATAATTTTCAAAGTTGTGTGTTTCAACCAAGTGGGCATTTTGAATTTAGACCTGAACTGCCTTTGTGGTAAAATCTTGAATTTTCATATTTTGCAAGACACCGTTCTTCTACCCTTTGCACCAGGAAGATGGCAAACATTTGTGCTCTTGTGTCTAATAAGGATGCCTTTTCTTTACTTAATTTTAAAGAATGGCATATTTTTTCTTATTCTTGACTGATTCCAAAGATTAGCCAGATTCCTAGTAAGTCACGAATCTGGCTCTGCCTTGTTTTTTATCGTACACACATTTTTAAGGCAGTTAATAACTACCATTTTACTAATGCCAGTAAGTACATCCTTATTCTTACATTCCTTAATATTATGAAAGCAGTTGATTCTGTTGACAATACTCTTAAATGTCTCTTACTTTTTAACTCCAGTGCAGAAAATTAAGTTAATCCTATTTTTCAGGACAAAGACACATGATTAACATTTATACAAGATCCCATACTATTTTCCCTTTTTAAATTTATGATTTTTATTTCTATTTCTTTCTACATATATATAGTATAATGTATTTAATATGTTGTGTATGTATATAAAATATACTTAAGAATATATAGTGTTTGTGTGTATGTGCACATGCATATTTAATTACATAGTGGTGATATCTTATTTATCTTATTCTATATTCTTTTGTTACTTAGTGCAAAATCAACCCCCCATCCATATGTATATCTATCTTAATGTTCTAAGAAGGCATAGTAATACATAGTGTGCTTTCAACATATTTATCTGTCCCTTTAATGATGAACATTTAGATTGATAGCACTTCCCTACTACCATAAACAATAATGTGATAAGCATTCCCATATATTTTGCATTTATTCTTAGTGTTTTGCACTTTTCTTGCTCTAGCCATATCTAAAATTCTGATTGTCATCATAAAGGCACTCATTCTTCTAGATAATCTTTTATTCTCACTTTGAAGTCTCTCACCAGTCATTCTATTTTCCTCCAATAACGTTAACTGGGAGTAATAGTTTCTATATGCCAAGAAATGACAAATCTCTGTGTCCAACCAAGATCCCTCTCCAGAGCCTCACATAGATATGCCTAATCTACCCAAAATTGAATTTAGGATTTACTTCCTAAAACGTACTCTTCCATATTTTTTAATTTTCTTGTTATTAAGTGTCAGCAAAACCAATTGTTTTAATCAGAATCTAGGAAATTTTCCTTTATTCCTTTCCCTTCTTCATCTCCAACATCTAATCAACAGGTGAATCCAACAGATTCTACCCCTGCATATCTGCACAGTTGTCTCCATTCCCAAACCTAGTTTAAAACACTATAGGCTCTTGTCTGGATCTCTATATTGTTTAGCAGCTTCCAACATTGCCTCCTTACCCTCTCTCTTTCTTGCTTTTAATCTATTATTTGAATGAATTCAGATATCCAAGTAAATCAAATTATGTAATTCACTGTCTAAAATTCTAATTGTTTTCCACCGTCTTAAGATAAAATCCAACCACGTTAACATGAATTTTAAGCTCCTTGACAATGGAACTCCTAGCTACCTTATACCCATAGTTTTCAGTTACACTGAAATTTTAATTCTTAAATTCTGGTAGAGTTTCACCTGCTAGATTTAACATATCTTGTCTCCAATCTCTGAAAAACTCATTTTTTTCCAGTTTATGTGTATGTGTATGTGTACATGCACATACACGCACACACACAATTCAAGTGTATGTGTATTTATATGTATGTGTATGTACTCAATCCTTCAAGTCTTTATTTCATTTTTTTTTAATCAAGATATTTTTAGATCCCGCAGCCTGAATTATGCCCATGTTAAACCCTTTCATGGCACTCGATGTTTTCCTCCATAGTACTTGTCAGTATTCGCATCTAGGCATTTATTTCTCAGATTACTCATTTAACAGTGATTTCATTCCCTCCCCTGACCTGAGGAAACTTCAGATTTCATAATATACTACATTACGTGGCTCACAATCATAGATCAAGTATTAACTAAACACCTAATAAGCTCCAGACACCACTCTGGCACCTTAGGTGCACCGATAAACTAAACAGACAAAAATACCTGCCCTCAAGGGAAAGACAAAAATAGATATAACAAATAAAAAGGAGGAGTATGATATAGGGTTTAGGAGATGAGCTTTGGTACCATATTGCCTAGGTTCATATCACAGCCCATCAACTTCCTAGCTCTGGGACTTTTACAAGTTTCTTAACTCTTGGTGCCTGTTTCCTTATTATAAAACAGAGATAATAGTATCTACTTCATAAGATTATTAGGAAAATTAAATGATATAACATGATAAAGATTTAAGTATAGTGTCCAGCATATATTAAGCATCATATAAGTGTTTGTTAAATAAAAATGTGTATCACGTGTTATGTTGAAAGTACGTATATTTTATTTTTTTTTAATGAGCATGGTAAAGGGGACTGAGAATAGAAAATGGAGAAGGCAGTGTTGGCTGTCATAAAGCCAAGATTCTAAAGAGATTGCATCCTCATTGAAAGGGTAAACTGGAAAAAAGTCGATCGGTTAGAAAGAGAACTCATCAGGGAATCCTATTTGGTTTGGCCAGCTCAAGGTGGAAAAAAGATAATGATAATGCTTTCCTCAGAGAATTTGTAACCAAAAAACTGTTCTCATAAGACTCTGGGATTGAATTTACATGGGAAATTACCATGGGAAACCATAACAAAATTTATACAAAATTACCATATAATAGAATTAAAATTCCATTATAGTGAAATGGAAGTGAGAAATAGAGTGAAAAATTTCCAAAACAATGAGGATGGGGAGCTGACCAAAAAAAAAAGTCTATCAGTTAAAAGGTCAACATTAATGTCAGATCTTGGATTTAACTTTATCTCACAAGCTATTAACTTAATCCATTACCCTTTCATTGATGCTGGAAGAAGACATGAGACTTCCAGGACAGAAACAAGGGACTTTCTTGCTCACAGCACAGTGAGCGACATGAGCATCAACACATTCATGTCAGTTTCCCTTGCCCCCAAGTCCCACAGGAGTGGCACGATATGATCCATATAGATGTTACACAAGACTGTTCTTTGTACTAAACAGAAATATTACTTCATCCCTTAGTGTTACTACCTTCAAACCCTGAGAAATAGCCTGAATAAAGAGCAGTCGAGACCTTCTTTTCTTGGGATTCTAGCAAGAAAGTACAGGGATGGATACTCAGGGCTTTGGTGAGTTGCCTCTCCCACCAATCTACTCTGCTGCTAACACATTCTTGGCTGAAGTCAAATTTCCTCATGAGTATGCCAATTGGTTGGCCATTTGGAATAATCTTACCAGCAGAGGGTGAGAACAAATCAGTTTAATTTTTATGAAATTTTTAATTAAGACTACTAGTAACCAGAATCCAGGCATTAGGATAAAACCAATTTGTATTATTGACTGAAACTGGGCCTCCCAGAATCACAGACTCAACCAAACATAAATAAGTCTTAGAGGGGGCCAGTAGGTCTTATTTCAGGCAGCAAGGATATAGCCTAAGACCAGTCTTTTATTTATTTCAATTCGCAACCTAGATGGACTTTCTGACTTGGGGGTTTTGCCAATAATTACTGCCCACAGAGTGGCCAGAAAGCAACCCCATCCCTAATGAAAAGATGCTCCATGGCCAGCTCTCTTAAACATATAAACATATAATCTGAAGCGACACAGGTCATTCCAGTTCAGGGTTTATTGTTAAACCTCACTTTGATCATCATTACATTGATTTGACTAAGCCACTTGAGCCATGACCAAATAGTTGCAGCCTCTCTTGCCACTATGGCACAAGCTGAGGCCACTCAAGTATCAGAAAAAGAATATAAATTTGTATCCATTAGCCTGAAGCAAGTTAGTGCTGGCCTATACATCTTCTACGTGTATAGGGCAGGGATGTGGAACTCCATGTTAGGAGCTACCACTGATGGCTTCTGAGGCATCAGAACATTTCAGGACTAGTCACGTCCACATGACTTTACATCTGTTTTCATAACCCAGCAGTAAGTCAGTTATAAGTCACAACTACTGCTTAATGATTGTTTTGCCAAGCTGTGGTTTGGGATCTAAAGGACAAAGAACATTAATTGTTTTCCACTCCCTGAACCTCTCAGGGTCTAATGTGGGTATCTCTTCCTTAGGTTCTGGGGTTGTTACTGTTCTTTCAAGTTCACAAAACAAGTGTGTCTCATCCTAGTAGCTACAGCTTCACCCTTCTTCACTTACCTCCTACTTATGCCCAGACCTTTCATCTGGCAGCTCAAGTGCAAGAGGAACATGGACAGTTTTATACAATGTACAGAGAGACTCATTATATATTCTGCCTTGGCCTACATGGGTCACTATATTGTTCTTGGCTACCAGTGTACTCAAGCAAGTTGTCATTATTTTAATGATCTAGGATCATGTCAATCCAACAAAAGAATTCAGGTGGCTAAACCAAAATTAAGTTTGTATATAGTAGGCCCCATTTTGGGTAGGATGTCACATGGTGTACAGATCACACTGGCCTGTATTTGCTGATAGAATAAAAAAAATCATCATGTCCAGAATGGTCAAGGTGTAATTAAAATTTTCAAAATCAGTCTACATAATCCTCCACTTCTTTCATTTGATCATTAACTGGGGAGTAATCAACAAGAAGAGAATCCTGTTTGGGCATGGCTACATTCAATGATCAAACTGCGTAAGGCTCATGGAGCAAAGAGAGAGAGGGGAGAGGTAGAGCAAGATATCCTTTTGATTTGAATTTTGAGGAGTTAATTCTGCTTTTCAATAATGCTAGATGTCTGCAGCTTATAAGGAATGTGGATTGCCTGTCAAGTACATTGATTATTAGTCCATTATAAGTGGCCTGCTCAACAAAAGCCATAGCAATGTCGGACTGAAAATGGTCCAAAACACTGAAACATGGCAAACCTTAGTTTTATGGGCTACCATAGTGTGACCAGAGGATGCTCATCAGATTGAAATAATATCTGACATAATTTGGGTCTGTGTCCCCAGCCCAAATCTCATGTCAAATCATAGTCCCCAGTGTTGAAGGAGGGACTTGGTGGGAGGTGACTGAATCATGGGGGCAGAGATCCCCCTTGCTGTTCTCATGAGTTCTCATGAGATCTTGTTTGAAAGTGTGTAGCATCCCCCGCACCCTCCACCACCCCTTCTCTTGCTTCCTCCTGCTCTGGCCATGTAAGAGGTGCCTGCTTTCCCTTCACCTTCTGCCATGGTTGTAAGTTTCCTGAGGCCTCCCCAGCCATGCTTTCTGTACAGCCTGCAGAACCATGAGCCAATTAAACTTCTTTCCTTTCTAAGTTACCCAGTCTCAAGTACTACTTTATAGCGGTGAAAGAAAAGACTATTACAACATCATATCCTAAAAATGTGCCAACAGCTGTGAGGTAACACTGGTAGTTTCAACAAGGGGTCAAAGTTCAAATATAGTCAATTTTCTGGGAGCACATTAGAGTCAATGTCCCATGCAATATGGCCTCCTTCACTGCAAGACAAATGGGCCAACTTTAGACAGGAATCACGTGCCTAGTATACAGTGGTAGCTTCTTCATAACAAATGCATAGTCCTTTATTATGTGGACAATCTGTGATGGTAGATTTCATTGCACCAGGGCCATGCCTGGTGCAATGGAAGTCCAGGTGGCCATGGTGATGCTAGACAGTACAGTCTTGATCAGCATCCTAATTCCACTAAGTCTCTTACCTGAGCATCTACATGAGTAGCTCACACTGATTACCATTACAATTTGTTGCCACAGTTCACACCCCAAAGAGGGCTATCTTTAACCTGGTCATCTGCAGTCTTTCAACTAAGTGGCAGACCAGATGGTTGGGCCATCAGCAACAGCCTAAAAGTTGATAAAAATATAACAATGCTGGCCCTTGGGAGCACTGTCTATGGCAATTCAGCCCTTTGTTTTGACTTTCTTATTCAAGTCAAACTCCCTGAGTTGTCACTGGCCCTGGATGGGCCAATGACACCTTAATCATGAATGAACCTTCATGGTTCTGTCACCTTAACCATGACATGACAGCATTCATGAATGCTGTCAACCATTCATTGCTGTCACCTTAATCATGAATGAACCATTCTCATGCATTCAGGGAGATCTCTATAAATCCATGGTGCTGGGAGCCAGTAACTTTGTGTGGGGTGTTGAAGGGAGGGATAATGATTCCCTACAGTGAAAAGTACCACTTGTTTAACAATCGAAAGTTCTAACAGGGCCAGACTTGCTGTGTTCTTGGAAATATCATCTCCATTTGCCCAGCAAGGCCTGTTGGACCCATCCTGCTTTATCAGTCATTGACTCCAAGTTGACCTACTCTAAAATGAAAATGTCAGAGAGTTGCAAGGCCTCAATGGATGAGGCATTCAGTTTTATAAGTTATTAGCTGCAGATTAATAGGGAAAAAGAAGAGGTGATGGAGCATAAGTGGTCCCCTTGTTAGGTAGTACTTCTTTTCCTTTCTTTTCATAACCAGCATATCCTTAGCTTGATTATGCTGTGACTTAAACCTAGTCATTGGTCTAATGGCCAGGAGGATCATATCTAATATATATATATATATAATTTTATATTGTCAAATTTATCTATTTTTGTCTTTATTGCTTTTGGATTTTAAGTCATAGTGAGATAGGTTTATAGACTCCTAAATTATACAGAAATTCACCCATTTTTTCTATTACATATATGTTTTCCTTTTTTAGAGTTACATGCCAGATTTATTTAATATAACTCCATTATATGTTAAGAACTATAGGTTTTAATGTTGATTTAGAAATGGTCATTTTGAGAACGACTTTTGTGGGGGCTGTCTGAACAAAAGATGAAATGACATATTGAGATTATATTAAATTTAATTGACTTGGGGTAAATAACCATCTCCATGATGTATCATCTCATCCTACTACATGGGCTTTCCTTCTCTCCTTTTGAGATGTTTTACAGTTTTCCTCAGTCAGGTTTTGTACTTTTCTTGATACATTTATTCATAGGACTGTTACCTACAGATACAACCTTTTAGTTATAATGGGTCCTTCTATAAATTACACTGTTAGTGGGAGTTCTCCAGAAAGACAGAAATGATGTGCATGTCAGGGGGTGGGAGTGGGAGGGGTGGTGGGAGAGATCCATTTTAAGAATAGGTCACATGATGGGAGAGGCTGATAAGTTCAAAATCTGCAAAGTAGATGAGCAGCCTGGAGACCCAAGGAAGAGCTGGTACTGCACCTCAAGACCAAAGGTAGACTGCTGACATTTTCCTCTTTCTCGGGAGAGGTCTTTTTTTTTCTATTAAAAATGTGACTGATTGGATGAAGCCCACCCATATTATATAGAGTAACTTGCTTTACTTAAAGTCTGCTGATTGAAATGTTAATCTCATCTAAAAATACCTCCACAGATACATCTAGAATAGTGTTTGACCAAATATCTGGACACTGTGGCCTGGCCATCAAGCTGACACATAAAATTAACCATCACAAGAAACTTTACTCTTAGAATATTAATTTTATATCCATATCCTGTTACTTACTCAATTATTTAATCTTTATTTCATCTCTCTCTTGAGAGAGAGAGAGATATCTTCCCCCCTTCCACCATCTCCTTTTCTTTGATTTTCTGTAGTTTTGCAGATATATTTTCACAGCATCTGCAAATAGAGATAATTTTACCTTTATGCTTTCTAATTTTACCTTTATGCTTTATGCTTTCATAACAAGATTATGTTAGAAAGCATAATCATTTTCTTCTGGTCTGATTTTATTTTTTAATAATTTCAACACAATGTTTAAAAATGTAGCAATAATGAGCCTCATTTACCTTTTCTCTGAATTTAATAGACACTGGTTCAACATTTTCCTATTATTTAATATATGAGTTATTTTGATATAAGAAACATCCAATCAATTTCTCTTCTATTGAGCATTTTTATTTAATTTTATGTGAATTAGGTATTTACCTGTGAAAAGATATTTAATTTTGTGTAAAAATTTTCCTGGAAATTGTATAATTTTTTCTCATTATATCTATTCAATAACATGAATTATATTAATTGATTTTCTAAGTTTTTTCATCTCTGGATTACTACAATAAATCTTAGTCATTATTCATTAATTTTAATGTGCTACTACCTCTATTATTAATATTACTTTATTTCAAATATCGTCAACAGTATTTGTACAGATGAGGTTGATCTGCAGTTATACTTTATGTGAAATCATTATTGGATTTAAATATTAATATTTTGCCTGTGCATCTGTTATGTTCTATCTGGAAATCAGACACCACAGTAGGTATTCCAAACAGAAGCAATTTATGGATAAGTTAGTTACACATTTGGAAAAGATTAGAGGAGCAGAAGTAAAGATAACATTACTAAAAATCAAATTGCTGCAAACCAGTAAACAGTGATGCTGCAAGCCCAAGATCTCTGTGGCACACGTATAAAGTGGCTTTTGCTGCAAGTCAAATCCTCCTAAAAGGGAGCCTGTCAGTGCCACGTCTAGACCAGAGCTATCTTTGCTGGGAACCACACTGCCTGAGCAGGAGGTTAAGGAGTCTGCATTCCCAGGCCTATGTTCCTGTTTGTGGCTGCAGCTGTCATTCCCAACACTGTGAACACTGTTGTTGCTGCTCCTATTCGTGCAGCCAGAAATGCCATGCCATACAGAAGGGGAACAGAATCAGTTCTTCCCTCCTAATCCTGTCTAATATCTCATGAGTGCAATTCATTTGCCGAACCCAACTGGAGATCATTTATTTGGTATGGTTGTCTGGGAACTGTAGCTTGTGGGTCCCCGACCCTGCCCTACAGACTAGATCACAAAAGGGCAGAAACAGATCTGAGAACATGGAAATGACTGGGATAGCTTATTGCATAAAAGGAATTCAGAAGTTTTCCTCTTTTTTTGTTTCGTTTTGTTTTGTTTTTCCTATTCACTAAGGCAGTTTGGGTAACCCTGGGATTATCTGCTCTTTGAATCCTCACCGAAGCCAAGTGCTTATTTGGGGGCAGGTCTTTAATGATAGGCTCTGTAAAAACTAGGCCGTTTACAATTCTGTGCTGGGATCAGTTTTGGTAACTTATATTTTTCCTAGAAAATTATCCATTTCCTCTAGGCTTCAAATTTCTTTGGCACACAGTTGCAAAAGTGGTTTCTTACAAACATTAAAAACCTCTCTATTTGAGGTTTGGTTATTTTCTTCTTACCACTTCTTATTTTGAATATTCTTTCTCCATTTTTCATTCCTTCTGTTTTCTAGTTACTGGGTTGTCACCTTTGTCATTATATTTAAATAACTTGGATTTTAAAAAAAAAACTTTTTTTTCTATTCTAATTTATTGACTTTTCCACTTGTATTTCTTACAGTTTTCTTATTTTGACTTTTTAATGTCTTTGTCTATTGTCTTACCTTTTAAATTGTATGTTTATGGCTTTTATTTTCTTTCAACTATTTCCTAAAAATGTGAACATAGTTTCTATAAGCATTTCTTTCTAGAAATTCTATAATTTTGATTTGTATATTTCTTTTGACTCAAGATTTATTTTTTAAAGGATTCTTATCTCCAGTTAGGTAGACTTTACTTTTTGTAATTGGTTTTTAATCATACTGCATATTTATATGGCAAATGTTACTTGCATAATTTCAAATTTGTAGAATTAATCATTATTTTTAGAGCTATCAGGAATTTATTTTCTCATTATTCTGGAGGCAAAAAGTCTGAGATCAAGACGTCAGCAGGGTTGATTTCTACTGAAGACTTCCTCTGAGGTTTGCAGATCCCTGTCTTCCTATATCTTCACACGGCCTTGCTTTTGCATATGTTTGTGTTCAAATTTCCTCTTCTTTTAAGGACTCCAGTCATATTGAATTAGGGCCCATCCTAATGAATTCATTGTAACTTGATTACACCTGTAAAGATCCTATTTCCAAATTCAGCCACATTCTGAGATACTAGGCATTAGGATTTCAACATATGAATTAGGAAGAGGGCACAATTCAGTCTATAACACCTTGCATTCTTTGTGTCAAGGTCCTATCCCGCATGTACATGCCCAGAGAGCTTCCTTATGTCTGGGAGGGGCTGCTCAGAAAAACAACTTTAGAAACATGAATTATCCAAACCAGTTCTTAATTATAAAATTTGAATGAACAACGAAGTCAACACAAAAAGATGAGAAGAATGACCATGTAAAGAGACCAGAATAAAATAACAGGAAACATTATTGCAGGAGATAAAAGAATAATTCAACAAACTAGGGAATATTAAAAAAAAACACTTAATCTGCAGAGTTGGTGTGACTTATATGTATATTGCAGTCATAAAACAGTATGTTGTTGACTAATTAATTTGTATGATAAATTCATACAAATTTTCAATACATTGCTTTAAAAGGCAGAAAGAAAATGTGAGAAAAACAAAAACATATAAAATAAAGAGGTTCACTTGTTACCAGTGTGTCCGGATTCTTGGTGTCTTGAACAAATAATTGGACAAAATGCACAAACAAAGCAAGGAAAGAAGGAAACAACAAAAGCAAAGATTTACTGAAAATGAAAGCACACTCCACACGATGGGAGTGGGCCGAGAGTAGGGGCTCAAGAGCCCCATTACAGAATTTTCTGCAGTTTAAACACCCTCTAGAGGTTTCCACTGGATACCTGGTGTATGCCATATGTAAATGAAGACAATGAAGTAAAGTTACAAAGTCATTTACTTGGTGTACGCCCTATGTAGATATTTCCTGTCATAGATGCAGGCAGTGTTTCCATTTGATTTAGTTCTAGGAAGTCAGCATGAATCGGCCTTATGTTCCCTGCCTCCAGACCCTATTCTTCTGCTTCACACTATCCACAAAAAGAGAAACTTTAAAACTGAGAATAGAAAACCATAAAAATTTTAAAGAAATGGGATTTTTCATACTGAAAGTGTTCCCTGAATGCTGAGCAGAATATATAAATAAAAGTCAGCCACATCACCATGAGTTTTAGACATTACACATAAAGCAAATAAAAACAAATAAAGAAGAAACTGCTCCTTTAAAAAAAATCAGGTCAGAGTTCTTAACAGCCATTATATATGTTATAAACAAATAGAGCAAATTCTTCATACTTTAAAAAAAATATGAGTTTGAACCTAGAATTATATCAAAGCAAACTACCAAAGAAGTGTGAGGCAAAACTGTAGGTAGGTTTAGCCAAGGAAATAGTCAGATTTTTCTTTTTTTGCCAAGCACTAAGTTAAAATGTTAGTAATTTAATTTTTTAAAACATATCTGTATAGGCTGATAAAATATCAGTGGGGCTTATATATGTGTTTGCTATCTAAGACATACAATTTATGGAGACAGTTTTTATGTATCTGGAATTTACCCTGACAAGACAGTCTTAACATTCCTCTCAACTTGATGAAATTTTTGAAAGGTTTCTTCCTGACTATAGGCCCCTGATGTCCCTTTTCTGACATTTACTTTAAAAAACTTGTAATTGTATATTCTTTCTCTGCCTCTTTAAGTTGTAAATCTTCTCACAGCCTCTTGACAGTTTCACAACCAGAAATAAATTTCTCAAGGACCTGGGAGCCATCCTTTCGAAATGTAATCATCAAGAAAGTGCCCTTATCTTCCAGTCTCTGTGGGAGGGTAGGAACCTAATTTTAATAAGCTCTAATTAACAAATGCAGATGACCAACCCCCCGACTAAGTTCATCCAATACTTTTCCCATTAGCTCACCTCTATGCTTAAAAATTCTCCACTGGCCAGCGCAGTGGCTCACGCCTGTGGTCCCAGCACTTTGGGAGGCCGAGCCGGGTGGATCACCTGAGGTCGGAAGTTCCAGACCAGCCTGACCAACATGGAGAAACCCCGTCTCTACTAAAAATACAAAATTAGATGGGCGTGCTGGTGCATGCCTGTAATCCCAGCACTCGGGAGGCTGAAGCAGGACAATCACTTGAACCTGGGAGGTGGAATTTGCAGAACCCGGGACCTGAGATCACACCATTGCACTCCAGCCTGGGCAACAAGAGCAGAAACTCTGCCTCAAGAAACAAAACAAAACAAAAAACAAAAACTCTCCACCTTTGTTTCAGTGGTGTTCAGTTTCTCTGCCCTTTTCTATAATACTAGTCTTCACCCCTATTGCAATAGTCTTCAATGAACTCGTTCTCTGTTTAATTCTGTCCACTGTAACTTCTCTTTGACAGCTCCAGGATTGATCATATGACATTGCAAATGCTGTAACCAGAGCTGGTTACTTCCAGTGTTTCAGCTCTCCATATCTCAGTTAACATCCTTAATTACCATATTAAATTTCAGAAATAGATTTTCTATGTGAATCTATCTGGGAAACAAGGAAATTAATGACAGAATTAAACATGGGAATCGACCTAGAAACCAGTAACAGAAAGAGCTAGGAAATCTCAGAATACTTTGAGATTAAACAACACATTTTATTAACTTTTTAAATTTTATTTTATTTTAAGTTTCAGGATACATGTGCAGGATATGCAGATTTGTTACATAGGTAAATGGGTGCCACGGTGGATGGCTGTACCCATCAACCCATCACCTAGATGTTAAGTGCAGCATGCATTAGCTATTCTTCCTGATGTTCTCTCTCCCCTTACCCAACCCGTGCAGGCCCCAGTGTGTGAACAACACACTTTTAAATAACACGTGTATCAAAAAATAACTGTCAAGAGAAATTTAGAAATAATTTGAATTAAATGAAAATAAAAAATACAACTTACTAAAATCTATGGACTGCAGCCAAAGTAATGTTTAAAGGTAGATTTATAGCTTTCAGTGCATATGTTATAAATAAATAAAGATGTAAAATGAGTAATACACTTCTCACCTTAGAAAAATAGAAAAAGACAAGCAAATTAAATCCAAAGTAAACTGAAAAAAAATGAAATAATAAGAATTAGAGCAGAAATCGATGAAATAAAACACAGGAACTAAACAGAGAAATCAACAAAAACAAAACCTTGCTTTTTTCTTAAATAATAAAATCAATAAGCATCTAACCAGCTAACTATGGAAAATAAAAAGGATAAACAAATTACTAATATCAGAAATGAAAGAGGGGATATCACTACAGGTCCCAAGAACAATAAAAGGAAATAAAGGAATAATATGAACAACTCTATGTCTCAAATATGGTAAATTAGATAAAATTGACTAATTTCATTAAAGGCACAATGTGTCAAAATGTATACAACAAGAAATAGACAATGTGAACAGGCCTATATATTAAATAAAATGAATCATTAATTAATAAGTTTCTAAAACAGCATGTGGCCCCGATGGGTTTACCAGTGAATTATACCAGTGATTTCAGAAGAAATATTTCCTAAATCAGTCTATAAGGCAATATTGTGCTAATACCAAAATCAGAAAAAGACATGACAAGAAAACCAAAACCCACCATCTTTCATATACATACATGCTAAAATCTTCAACAAAATTAGATTGTTAACATTTCACATTTGCTATTCTGGGTCACTTGCCTCTTTACAAAAACTTTAGAATCAGTTGATATTTATAAAATAACTTACTGGATTTGGATTGCATGAAATTTATAGATCCATATTGAGAATCTATAGACCAACTTAGCAAGAACTGATGTCTTGACAATATTGAGTCTTACTACTCATGAACATGGAATATCTCTTTATTTTCTTAGTTTTTAAAATGTCTTTTCTCAGACTTTTATAGTTTTACTTATAGGTCTTGAATATATTTTGTAGAAGTTATACCTACGAATTTTATTCTGAGGGTGCACTATTATTTATAAGGAGACTTAGAAACTTTTGTACAAAGATAATTGATAGCTGCAGGACTTTATTATACTTATTGGAGTCTTATTTTGGTTTTTCTGAAAACATCCTCTGTCGAAGATGCCTGTGATCTGCATAGGCTATCTTTGTGGTGGAAACTTCTGTGACTCCGGGCTTGCTTAAAATATTTAAACTAATATAGGGAGGGGAGGGAGCTCAGAAATTGTTCACCTACACAAGGTTTTGTTTCATTTTGTTTTTTTTAAGATTTATTTGTTGAATTGTCTGACTCCATTTGGTAAACAAAAACATCACAAAAATTACATTAGCAACTTTAAAGGACAGCAAGCCATGAAAAATATTCATATAACTTCCACTAGTAATCTTATTTTCAGAATAAATTCTAATAAAATAATCCAAATGGTAAAATATTGCATGTGTAATAATTAGCTTAGAATAGATACATTGCAAAATGGCCATAAACATAGAATAAGAATAAAAAAGAAGCAATTATAAGAAGATACATACTTGATAAATCATGTTTTAAGTACTACATATTTAACAAATATGTATTTTAAATGTTGGCAAAATAATCTTTTAAAATCTAAAATTTCATAGCGATATGAATCCAATCTATAATATCATAAATGAAGTATAGCTCACAAATATGAATTTTAATTGTATATATAATTAGTCATATTCACTCAAGGTCTTTGCTTTTAAGCCAGTTGGCATTTGGACTAATTTATTTGCTCCCTATTCATTCAAAATTTTCCATTTTATAATAAGATTTATTTATTTTGTGATAAATATGTTCATTATTTTTTCCAGAAGTAACTTCCTATTGGGTAGTGTTTCACTGTATGATCCTCCTTTTCTTTTCTCAATTTCCAGAATAAGACCTGGAGTGAGAAAGTCACTTTTCTTCAGATAAATTTTTCTTATCAGCTCATCATTGTCGGTCTCTGCACAATATCCACATTCTCTATTCTAAGTTATCAAAATTTAAAATGTAAATATATATACATATATATATGACAGAAGGAGCTGATGACAGCACTTCTGAGAGAAAGAGACTAAAAGGGCACAGAAAGGGCAGATCAGGTGGCCAATCACAAGCTCTGCCAGTTTTTTATTTTCATATAAACTAGTCCTAATTTTTCTGAGAAATCTTTAAAAGAAGGTATTTTACCCACATTAGAGGTACTATGAATCCCATAAATTTGCAACTGTCAGCATCAGAGCTAAAAGAGATTTGAAAATAGATATTGCCTGTTTATGTATTTTGAATTAAAATGAAGCTTTCTTTACTCACAGTGATGTGGGAATGTAATACTATGTCTTTATGTAAATATCATGATAAACCTTGATAAACTGTGGACTCTGAAGTCTGGCAAAGAGTTAAGAAACACCAGTGTAAAATACGACAGCTATAGATGGGACAGCAGAAAACTAAATAACAATTTGCCTCATTATTTTTGTTCTGTGATCACCTTTTTTGTAGAATATTGGGCTTATTTTCTTTAAAAATATTCAATGTGCAAAGAATTTATAGTTCATCTCAACCTATTTTATCAGTCATTATTACAGTTACAATTCCTTCAGCACTTTTCCTCTAAACTTAAAGAATACAGAACCTATTGTTTCATTAAATATTTATTTTTTCACTGATATTTTGAAGAGTAATATCCATAGAGTCTAGATAAACCTCCATAGGTATGAACTTGTAAAATACAAGCTGGACAGATGCTCTCTGAATGTACAATGGGGAAAAAGTATTTTCCAGCTGTGTAAGATTATAGTCAGCCTAGGTATTATAAAGCAGATCATTGAATTAATGTAAAAAATCACTGATATTAAAGGTTATTAAAGCATTCTTAGACTTCCAATGCTACACTATTTTTCTAGAGGATAATTTGTACATTGGGAGATTAAAACTAAATGCGAGAAAAATACCAGTAACTTGGAGCTTTGCATCATTATTTATTTATATTCAAGAAAAATATAATAAAATGAATCATACTAAATTTTTATTTTCCACAAATGGCTTCTAGGAAAACCTGTGATTTAGAGACACACATATGTATTTATTTAGCTAGGATTTTTGATTTGTTGTATGAGGCACTGTGAAGGATGTTTGAGATGCATCATGAATAAAACACTTCCTCCATTCTGGGTACCAAAAATACAAGAATATAATGATTTTGTAATTGCTAGCAAGTAGCAGGAGCAAGTAAGAGTGGCTACTGAGATCAGGCACAATGGTTCACGCCTGTAATCCCAATACTTTCGGAGGCTGAGGCAGGAAGATTGCTTGAGGCCAGGACTTTAAGATGAGCTTGGGCAACACTGTGAGACCTTATCCCTTTAAAAAAGTAAAAAATTAGCCAGGTGTAGTGGCACACATCTGTAGTCCCAGCTACTTGAGAGTCTGAGGCAGGAGGATCACTCCAGCCTAGGAGATGAAGACTATACTGAGCTATGATCATGCCACTGCACTGCAGCCTAGGCAACAGAGTGAGACCTGTCTCAAATTAATAAAATAATAAAATAAAATTTAAGAGTGGCAATATATTAACAGACTGAAGCTCTGGTACATAATAGGTGAAAAAATGTAATAAGGAAATGTCTAATAATATATCAGTATAAAGGGGTGTGTGTGTGTGTGTGTGTGTAAATCAAGAATATGGGACAGCGTGGGATGGCTGAAAGAAAATACCACAGCCAGACAGTGAGAAACAAGTGAGATCAAGATACCCCAGGGACAGGAGAATAAAAACCCTCAGAATGCATAATAATCTTGCAGCACAATATAGATTATAGGTAGGTTTGACACTATGCTTGAGTTACAAATGTCTGAGCCAAAACTTGAGGGATAAAGTAGGATTTTGTTAATTGGCATTGGAGCAGCAAAAGATATTAGGGGGAATAGAATGGGAGAAGGAGACAGTTCAGGTGGCGGAAATGGCATATGCAAAGCAAATATTAAAGAGTTCATAGATTATTTAGTAAGCATAACATTTTATCAGAAGAGTGAAAAGCAAGCTTACATTCACTTCCACTTCCTCTTAATATACTCATAGAGTATACAGTGCAGTTTTTGTACTCCACTTAATAGGTAAATGGGTAAAAGATTTAATTAGGCAATCAAATATCATTTACTTTACATGAAACCTGGACATATGCATTAATTGAAGTTTTACTGATATTTATTTTATGAATTGTATAATTAACTGTTTCAGAGTGTACTGGAAATTTGTTTGCTACAATTTCAGTTTTGATACAATTTCAAAAACCAGTGCTCTAAAGCACTGGTTTTGGAAGAGAACAACTTCTCAGCAGTCACCTGAAGTTTTATTTGTTTGCTTTTTATTGTTCCTCAGCCCAATCTATGCCATTTTTAAGTGCACATCCTGGAATCCTCGCAGTGAAGATTTTCTAGGGTATTTTACCATTCATTTCTCAATTATACTTTTGTTGCAAGACAATACTACTGCAAGTTCTTTAACTTCCTAATGATAATTAAACCACAGATGCATAATTCAATGTATCCAAGCTTAAACAAATTAAGTCAAATAAAATTCCAGTGTGTTCCTCATCTGAAAACATAAACAGTCTTATATAGAAATTTGCATTCTCTCTTGAAAAGGAATATTTTATCATTCAGTTATGTTTTCAAGTGGATAAAAGGCAATAATTTATCATCTATCACAGAGTCCATCTTATGAATTTATTTTGTATATGTAATAACACTGTGAGTAGAAAGACCTCTTAGATCGTGTCAGTGGCTATCATATGTTCTATATGAATAAACAAGATATTCTGAACAATTGGGAAATAAAAGATTATTTTTATAAATCTACCAATGGATAATTCAACAAACATCTATTGAGAGCTATATATGATGTCACTCACTGAACACATATGTTAATAAGGTATAATTGTCAAGAAGTTAATAATTAAATGAGGGAAACTGAGAAGCTGGAGTTTACATAACAATGCTGATCATGTTAATAAAGGTATGCACAAGATACACTGGAAGCATTAAAGAGAAGCTGCCAACTTCTTTGTAGGAGAGGAAAGATTTCACATGAATAGAGAAAAGCCTGGTAAAGTCATAGAGGAAAAATTTTTAGGGAGATAATATGCCATTTTGAAAAATATTAGCAATACTTACCATTTGATAGTTGAAATACTGGGTACCACTCTTTTATTTTTCCAGGTATGAGAAAAACCTGTTGTTTTTGTTTAGTTGCTGTTTTTACAATTGTTTATCTCAAGGCATAACGTGAGTTTTCAAAATTTTATTTGTTATTTGCTTTTGCTTTTGCTTTTGACAGGTGGATGTAATGTACATGTTTACCAATTATGGCAGCAAGGCACAGTGTCAATTTGCTATTTCATTTTCTCCTTGTATTTAGGTTCCTCTAAAGCATGATTTCAGCATTTAATTATATTAAGTAATTTTCTGTTTAATGTTGGAAATTTTATGCTTTGTATTTCTCCTTTACCATGATTGCCACAAGATACATTAATTAATATATAAAAACGCCATGTTATGGTTAACAAAACTGTGAGTACAATACTTGATTATCCTAAGGCTTAAGAATTAATGTTCCTTTAGGTACTGTACTCCAAAGCACCTATTACAGAACCGCAATTCAATCACACCTATAGCCAGAAATAGGTTTTATTGCCCTTATGATCTCATCCTGACCACTTCGAGGCTAGAAAAATAATGATATGATTCATTTCTACCGGGGTGGCCAGCAGGACATATCAATCCAAGGGTATCTTTTATTTAAACAATTATTTATTTTTAAAATCAGCACATGTTTGAATATACTTGATCTGTGAGGAAGAAACATTTGTTACAGCACATAAGGATAGATTTCCATTAGCTATAGAATACATGCTATGCTAATTTGTGAGAGACCACTTAGGCATCAAATACACAAATGAAGTACAGTCCTAACTAAAACATGAGTTCTTAATAAACTTTGTAAATAACCACATGGTCATGAATAGTGAGGAACCTTGTCAGTATGCTTTGTTCCATATATAACAATAGTTCTGAGTAATTTTGTAGGCAAGGTAAGTCTATTCAGTCTGTATGTCTATATTTCTACTCTCGGTAGATCCATTACCTTTAACCTTTCCTAATGATTTAGTATCTTATACTGAAGAATTTTTATAAGCTATATTTTCCGAATTGTGTAGGGCCAACATGAATAAGAAACTAGATAATGTTTCATTAAAGTTTATACAAATATAACCTGTTACGTTTATTATAGCTAAGGTAGAAAAGAAAAGGATGTTTCTCTATGTCCATTAGAAAACAGAACTTTGGCCATAATAAATCCACTTTATTAGCTCCTAACAAATTAATTATTGTTGTGATTATCTTGGTGTAGTTAAGAATATTCATGCACGAAGTTGTCAGCTACTAGGATAAGAGAGCTTTGGAAATCTTAACTCAGTTTCACAAGATGAAAAGGATCTCTTTATAGTGAAAATATCTGTTTGAACTTGAGAAGCCTGTCCATGGGTTTATGCCCTGAAATATTAATTGTAAAAACTAACTGTGAGTGTTATGTACTGAGTTATTCTTTTGAGCTTTTTTCAGAATAGTTATACAGCAGCCTGTAAACAAGGGTAAGGGAAGTGAAGAAACTATCTGTCAATAATCAGATTATAAGATTCTGGTTAATTTAATGCAAGATACTGCAATTTCAGAATGAAGGAGAATGGAATGCTTTACTGAGATAATGTTCAGTTCATAACGATTAAATCAATGACAATCCTGACAGTAAGAAAATATTGTGAACAGTGAAGTATTGACAAATCTCCAGAAACGTCTAATTCATCTAAGAAAGTGTTTGTTGTGCTGGTCATGAATTGACGAGAGATTACAAAATACTCTTATAAATCAACTTGATGGCAGTTACTGACATTCTATATACATGAGCATGATTGTGCTTTTTTCCGTCTTGAAAGGGACACAACCCCTGAAATATTTTTTAACATGCCCCTAATATCTTTTTAACCTAGAGAACCTGTTTTTGGTTTTTATTTTTATTTATTTATTTATTTATTTTAAGACAGAGTCTCACTCTCTCACCCAGGCTGGAGTGCAGTGGCGCGATCTCGGCTCACTGCAACCTCCGTCTCCCGGGTTCAAGTGAGAGAAACTGTTTTAATTTCTCCTTTTGGTTTGTCAACACTTTCCATAATGAAGGGTTTAAAACCAGTACAGTTGTCTGTATATTGTAAGCTAATTAAAAATACAATACAGAGACTATCAATAATACATAAACTTTTTGTATCCCTTCTGTTGTAATATGAGGGAAAAGAACTTGGGATCAATTACTTTTCTAGGAAATCTCAAAGGTATTCTGGGTATAAAGAAGTCTAACAGTTTTATTATTTAGAAATGAGTTCTTAAATTTGATTTAAGAAAGCCCATATCAAAAAGATGTGTTAGAAAATACAAGACAAGATAATAATCTTTAGTATCTAAAGAGAATAAATGGTTTCAATTTTGATGTAAAGTGACAATATTTAAGGTGAACACAAGAAGTAATAATTATTAGAAAATCTATCCTTTCAAAAGTGAAAAATACTTGTTAATAATTTAAAAAATGAAAAAAGAGGTACATAAAGTAACAGGCTTTAAAGTGAGGGCATTTGGGCATTATTAGGAACCTCATCCATCTAATCATCGAATACCTTTTTATTTTTGCATTTTCATGTAAACAGCAGGATATATTTGTCTTTTTAAAGGCAAGAAAAAAATTATTTCACTTTTTTGCATAGAACCCACATAAAATTTTGCATTATTCACAATCTATAAAAATTTGCCCAACTTTGTTGGCCTTTAATATATTTCTTTTAAAATTTGTCTTTCAGATTTGTGATTATATATGTATTACATATAATTATTTATGTGTATTATGTATATATGTTATATACATATTCACAATCTGGCACAACAGGACTTTTTTTAAGACAGAACTTATTTATATGAACAAAATATTTCAACGAATAAAATACATCCATTATCTTAGGTATACATTCATGTTTCTTTAAAATTATTATACCTAGCGTAGTGAACCTAGGTATACAAATTTTGTTCCCATTAAGACACTGAAAAACTGTGGAAGTAATTAAAGGTGAACTGTCATCCACTTGTACCTTAGCAAATCCACATATCTCCCGTAAGGCAATCCTTCCATAGGCATACATGTCCTTTTTTAAAAAAAAATTAATAGACTTTACGTTTTAGGACATTTCGATATGTATATACGAGTTGAGAGGATGGTACAGAGAGTTCCCAAATACCTCATACCCAGTTTCTCCTTAACATCTTACACTGGTATGTTACAATTGTGATAATTAACAAAGCAGTATTAATATACTGTTATTTACTATAATCCATAATTTATTTAGAGTTCTGTACTTTTTGCCTAATGCTGTGTGTGTGTGTGCGTGTGTGTGTGTGTGTTTGACTGTTTGTGTGTGTGTCTCCAGCATCCCATTCAGGGCACTACATTATATTTGCTCATTCTGTCTCCTTAGGCTCCTTTTTGCTGTGGCAGTTTCTCAGACTTTTATTATTTTTATGACCTCAACAGATATGAGGAGTACAGGTCAGGTATATTGTGTAAGACGCTCCAGTTTGGAATGTGTCTGATGCTTTTCTTATAATAAAATTGTGGTTACGAGTTATTGAGAGGAAGATGACAGAGAAAAAGACCACCATGTTTATCACATCAAATCAAAGATACATTCTATCAACCTGACATACCTCTGTTGGTGTTGGCCTTGACGACCTAACTAAGCTAGCGTTTATCAGATTTCTCCACTGTGAAGTTATTCTTTTTTCCTCATTTCATGCTGTATTTTTTGGAAGAAAGTTACTATGTGCAGCTTCCAATTATGAAGTGGGTAGTTATGCTGTCCTTCCTTAAGGGTGGAGTATCTATACAAATTATGAAGAATTCTTATGCATGTGTGTTTACCTCTTTTCCCCCATTCATATATTTATTTGCTCATTTATTTGTATAGGTATAGAATAATAGATATGTATTTTATGCTTTGGATTATAATCTGGTACTACTTTTGTTATTTATTTTGTTGCTCAAATTGTTCCAACTGTGGCCATTGGGAGCTCTTTCAGTTTGCTTCTGTATCGTTCCTACATGCCCCTATTATATTGGGATTTTTAGCACCTCCTTATAAATTATGAGATGCTTCAGACTCATCTTGTATATTTCCTGTCCCAGTCCTAGATGCAGTTGCTTCTCCAAGGAGTCTTGGTTCTTTTAATTGGAAAACAGTATTAGAAAGCAAGATCTAGGATCTAGGTGTGCTCCTTGATAATCAGGTATCTTTTATTGTATACTCTCTTAGCTGACAAATCAATGTTATGTCTGTGTGTTTAAAAACCTGTGTATAGGCACAAGTCTATAAGTATTTCTGTATGTAATGATATCTATTTGTGTTAAGCTAAACATGAGTTCATACAGCTGTTCCAACTCTGATCTATTGTCACATGGTTCACTCGAGATTGTTCCCCTTATCTGTGGATTCCCACTCCAACAGTTCGAAACCTGAATGCAACCATCTGCCATTCATTTGGTTAATTGTTCAACTGCAGTATCCATATATGTGTAGCAATATCAGAACTATTAACCTTTAGCTCCATGGAAAAAATGTTGTCAGCTAGAATACACGTTTGTGCAATTTCTTTTCTCTTTAGTCCTACAGACCCCAGTCATTTCCAGACTGACTTAGGTCATCACTTTTCTCCATATCCCATTCAATGAGGTTGGTACATACATGTGTGATACAGATAGATTTACTCATCACAGTCTGCATTCCTTCCTGGAATCCCCTGACCTCCTAAACGATGTTTTAAAACTTGCATATATTAAGGTTCACCTTTGTGCTCTAAAACTCTATGGGTTTTAACAAATGCATAATGCCAGGTATCTAGCGACACACCGAATAGTTTCACTGTGTGAAAACTCTCATTCTTCATCTATTTATTCTCTCCCACTTCATCCGAACCCCTGGCAACCACTGTTATCTGTTTACTGTCTTGATAGTTTTGTCTTTTCAGAATTTCATAAAATTAGGAGCATATAGTATATAGCATTTTCAGGCTTTTTTGAGGCAAGAAGCATTTGGGGTTCTTCCCTGTTTTTCTCTGTCCTAAAAACTCTATTTTTTCTGTCACTGAATAACTTTACCTTACATGGCTGTATTCCAGTTATTAGTATTTTTTTAATCCGGTCACCTATTGAAGGATATCTTGGTTATTGACAGCTTTTGATGATTATGAAAAAGGCTGCCATAAATATTTACATGCAGTACTTTGTGTAGATTTATGTTTTCAAATCAACTGGGTAAATACTTAGAAGCTCAAGTGCTGTGTCACATGATAAAACTATTTTAGGAAATTTCCAAAGTGGCTCTACCATTTTGCATTCCTAACAGCAGCGAATGAGAGTTTCTATTGCTCCACATTTTCCCCAGCACTTGGTATTGTTGTTGCTGTTGTTTCAAATTTTATCCATTCAAAAATGTTTATAGAATCTGACAAAAAAAAGCAATGGGGAAACGATTTGCTATTTAATAAATGGTGGTGGGAGAACTGGCTAGCTATGTGCAGAAAATTAAAACTGGACTCCTTCCTTACACCTTTACAAAATTAACTTAAGATGGATTAAAGACTTAAATGTAAAACCCAAAACTTTAAAAACCTTAGAAGAAAATCTAGGCAATACCATTCAGGACATAGCCACAGGCAAAAATTTCATGCTGAAAATGCCAAAAGCAATTGCAGCAAAAGCAAAAATTGACAATGGGATTTAATTAAACTAAAGAGCTTCTGCACAGCAAAAGAAACTATCATCAGAATGAAGAGACGGCCTACAGAGTGGGAGAAAATTTTTGCAATCTATCCATCTGACAAAGGTCCAATATCCAGAGTATACAAGAGCTTAAACAAATTCACAAAAAAAACCCAAACAACCCAATTCAAAAGTAGGCAAAGAACATGAACAGACACTTCTCAAAAAAAAACATTCATGTGGCCAACAACCATATGAAAAAAAGCTCAACGTCACTGATCATTAGAGAAATGCAAATCAAAACCACAATGAGATCCCATCTTATGCCAGTCAGAATAGCGATTATTAAAAAGTCCAGCAAGAACAGATGCTGGCAAGATTGCAAAGAAAAAAGAACACTTTGACACTGTTGGTGGGAGAGTAAATTAGTTCAATCACAGTGGAAGAAAGTGTGGTGATCCCTCCAAGATCTAGAAGCAGAAATACCATTTGACCCTGCAATGTCATTACTGGGTATATACCCGAAGGAACACCAATCATCCTGTTATAGATACATGCACACATATGTTCATTGCAGCACTATTCACAATAGCAAAGACATGGAATCAACCCATATGTCCATCAATTATAGACGGATAAAGAATATGTGGTACATGTATACCATGGAACACTATGCAGCCATAAAAAGGAACGAAATCATGTTGTTTGCAGGGACTTGAATGGAGGTGGATGCCATTACCCTCAGCAAACTAATGCGGGAACAGAAAGTCAAACATCATATGTTCTCACTTATAAGTTGGAACTGAACAATGAGAACACATGGACACATGTGGGGGAACAGCACACACTGGGGCCTGTCATGGTGGAATGGGGAGGAAGAGCATCAGTAAGAATAGCTAATGGATGCTGGGTTTAATACCTAGGTGATAGGTTGATCTGTGCAGCAGACCACCATGGCACATGTTTACCTATGTAGTAAACCTGAACATCCTGCACATATATCCAGGAACTTAAAATAAAATTTGAAGAAAAAAGTTTGTTGTAAGTAGTATCTCATCGTTGTTTTGATTTGCAATTCCCTAATGACCAATAGTGTTTAACATTTTTCCATACGCTTATTTGCCCTCTATATATTTTCTCTAGTGGGCTATCTGTTCAAATTTTTTGCCCATTCTCAATTGTTTTTAGTTTTGTTCTTAAATTGTTGGCTTTAAGAGTCCTATTTTTTTAGATTTTAGATAAAAGTCCCTTATAAGATACATGGTTTGCAAATATTTTCTTTGTTGATTTGTGTTTTGATTCTCTTAATAGCATCTTCGGCAGGAGACCAATTTAAATTTTATGGTTATTATATAATAAATGGATAAATTACAAGTTAATAATTAATGATTAATACATTATTTAATATTAATAGTTATGTTATTTTTCTCTTCTTGGATAATGCCTTTAGTATTGTTTTAAAAATTTATTGTCAAACCTAAGGTCACTTAGATTTTCTCCTATGTATCCATTTAGATATATAATTTAATCTAATAATTTACTTTATTTAATCTGATGCATATCACCATACAAAAAACACACAGATTACTACTACTATTGTAAGTGTTCATAAATATTTCACTTAGATATTTTAAGTGGAATAAGTAAATTACATAATGTTCAGCAATACCTGAAGTCCATAAGAGCTTACTGCTTTTTGAAGATACCAAATAATAATATTTAATTAAATTGTTCACATTATTTTTACATTTTTATACCTTTAAACCATTTGTGGGGAAAAAATACCACAACCAACAAAACTTAGCCAAAAATTTAACTGGGGAAATTGACATAATTTAAATTAATTTGATAAGAAAATAAATTGAAGTTTATTTGTAAATTATACTATTTACCTTTGTAAATTATAGTATTATGCTAATACTATTTTTTTTTTTACATTTTATGCAATCAGGGAAAACTTACCTACTTGATTTTAAGAGAAAATGTTTAAACTCATTTAATTTGTTCAAGGGTTCACACATATTAGGATATATAGAGACAGATCAACACAGATAGACAGATAGATAGATAGAATTTACAATTTTTAAAATAATTGTCATTAATGTTTTGATTAGCAACCACTGCTTGCATTTTCACATTCCACTTACTAGCCTAATATCACTTCAAATGTACTTACTCCTTATCTTATTACTTAACAGCCATGTTCATTTAGCTATTTCTCTGCAAAACTGCCATTTGCTCTCTGAGTTACTGCATCAGCAAGTGTCTAAAGCGTTCATAACAATCCAGAATTTCCAAAGCAAGAGGTGTTATTTTTCCTTTCCTCAAAATTCTTAAATTCTTATATTTTAAATTTATGGATGCACTTTATCATTTTCTGTAATCTAATCAGAGGTTTTTTTACATTTAAAAGGCTTTGTAATGTGTAATAACTATTAGTTTTATTTTTATAAAAGAGATAGATTGAAATGGTCATAAATTCATTGTTACTCTGTTTTCTTTTACTTTAAATCAAGCCAAAAAGTTTTCATGCCAGATTTGCTGTATGAAATCTGAGAGTAAGTCACCAACTGTTTTTCAATTTCCATCCAAGCCTCTTGAAATATTTGTTCTTAGGATGTCCCCTGCTTGTGCCACCTCTTTGAAGTTAGCTGCCATGTAATAAATAAGACTACCCGGAGACCAAAACATTATGAAAAATTCAAGTTTTACAGGACAAAAGTCAAATCCAAGGGGTCATCAGTAAAATGTGGTTTTGGATAAATCCCTGATCCAAGTGTGGCTGTAACATGTTTTGTTAAGGTTTTAGAAAGATTTAAGGCACTCTTAGACTATGACAATTAACCAAAAAATTCCTGAGACTCTTGTGTACCCTCTATTCCTTCTCAGCTAGTTAAAAGTCTCCTAATAATATGAACTATGTGCCCTCTTGACTTTGGCTAAACCAAAGGTCTTCTAAAAGTTTTTAAGGCTATGATCTCACAGCACCCTCTCTCCCAAGACACAGAAGAACTGTCTCAGAGATTTATGGCAATGGCTTTTATAAAAGAGAGTGAATCCCAATAAGATCCTTAGGAAACTCACAACCTTTCTAAGAGTGTTTTACCTGTAGAAACACTGACTATCAGCTTAGACTGAAAAAAGTCAGAGATAGTTCAAAATGAAAACATGCTCCTGAACCTTCAACACGCAGCTGTGAAAAGTCGACCATTTCCTATAAATAGAAAGGATGACTCACAGTGGAGAGTAATCTGGTTCAAGGATCTGCACTTGAAGAACCCTACCTGAGGCATTGCATCCATATCTGGGCTTAAGATGATGAGCTGCTGGCCCTCAAGTCTGGTCTTAATATTATAGATGAAGCTTCTAGGGACTCTGAGAGGAGATAAGTGTCCTCCATGCATGAGGAACACAAATAATTTGTGGCTGACTGTGGTTTATTATATATGACCACAACTGATTTGCAACATCTGCATTGGGAAGTGGAATCTATTTCCCCTCTCCATGAAACTGGGCTGGGCTTGTGAGTTGATTTGACCAATAGAATGTGGTGGGAGAGACTCAGTGTGATTTCCATGTCTGGGTCATAAGCCTTCCGACTTCTACTGCGCCTCTTGGAACACTTGCTTTTCAGATATTCCCTCTCAGAACCCAGCTGTGAAACCGTAAGAAGCCCAAGCCATTTGATAGGCCAAATATAGATGTTCCTGCCAAAAGCCCCAGCTGAACTTCCAGATGTCAGGAAGCTTCATCTGCCAGCCATGTGAAAAAACCATTCAGTTGAGCCTTCTGCTATTTGCAGCCCTAGCCACCATCTGACCTCGATTTCCTGAGACATCAAAAATTTGAACCACCTGCCAAGTCCAGTGAACATGCAGACCCAACAAACATAATAAATTGGTGTTTTTAGCTGCAAAGTTATAGAGTGATTTGCTAAGTAGCAATAGATAAGTAAAACAACAGAGAAAGTTACAGTAATTTGCTCAGAAAATATTTTCTATTCATAGGATAGATGAATCTTAAAATTTAGAGTAAGCTGTGGAAATCTGGGGAAGTTTAGAACTGAATTTCTCTAAACTGCATTATACTGTAGTTGTTTTCTTTAGTAATTGTTCATTTACATTGTAGGTCAAGCTGAAGTTTCAAAATTAAATTTATTTACATCTTATTTTCAGCACATAAAACATTTCCTCACATATGTATTTGGTATATTTATGTATTTCTATGGAGATTTTCTATTTACTTTGGAGATAAGAGAGAGGAAATCTTGTGCACTCAGAGCCCTTCAACTGTCTTGAGAGATGATAAAGCTCTTGGCATGCCAGAAGCAATCAATTTTGTATCATTTAGTTTCTTATTCAAAAACACATTCAGCCAGATCCTTACAATTGCTATTTTAATCAGGCAGATTCTTATGTTAGAAATCAGAGATCTCCATTTTCAAAGCTAAAATTTTTTAAAGTTACAAAGTTTCCCTCTATTAATAATAAATATGGATCTTTGAATTAGGTGCGCTTAAATGTAGTAAATGTATTAAAAGTGTTGACCACAGGAGCCAAGATGGCCGAATAGGAATAGCTCCTGTCTACAGCTCCCAGCGTGAGCGACGCAGAAGACCGGTGATTTCTGCATTTCCATCTGAGGTACCGGGTTCATCTCACTAGGGAGTGCCAGACAGTGGGCACAGGTCAGTGGGTGCCCGCACCATACGCGAGCCGAAGCAGGGCGAGGCATTGCCTCACTTGGGAAGTGCAAGGGGTCAGGGAGTTCCCTTTCTGAGTCAAAGAAAGGGGTGACGGACGCACCTGGAAAATCAGGTCACTCCCACCCGAATACTGCGCTTTTCCGACGGGCTTAAAAAACGGCGCACCACGAGATTATATCCCACACCTGGCTCTGAGGGTCTTACGCCCATGGAGTCTCGCTGATTGCTAGCACAGCAGTCTGAGATCAAACTGCAAGGCAGCAGCTAGGCTGGGGGAGGGGCGCCCACCATTGCCCAGGCTTGCTTAGGTAAACAAAGCAGCCAGGAAGCTCCAACTGGGTGGAGCCCACCACAGCTCAAGCAGGCCTGCCTGCCTCTGTAGGCTCCACCTCTGGGGGCAGGGCACAGACAAACAAAAAGACAGCAGTAACCTCTGCAGACTTAAATGTCCCTGTCTGACAGCTTTGAAGAGAGCAGTGGTTCTCCCAGCACACAGCTGGAGATCTGAAAACAGGCAGACTGCCTCCTCAAGTGGGTCCCTGAACCCCGAGCAGCCTAACTGGGAGGCACCCCCCAGCAGGGGCACACTGACACCTCACACGGCAGGGTACTCCAACAGAGCTGCAGCTGAGGGTCCTGTCTGTTAGAAGGAAAAATAACTAACAGAAAGGACATCCACACCAAAAACCCATCTGTACATCACCATCATCAAAGACCAAAAGTAGATAAAACCACAAAGATGTGGAAAAAACAGAACAGAAAAACTGGAAACTCTAAAAAGCAGAGCAGCTCTCCTCCTCCAAAGGAACACAGTTCCTCACCAGCAATGGAACAAAGCTGGATGGAGAATGACTTTGACGAGCTGAGAGAAGAAGGCTTCAGACGATCAAATTACTCTGAGCTATGGGAGGACATTCAAACCAAAGGCAAAGAAGTTGAAAACTTTGAAAAAAATTTCGAAGAATGTATAACTAGAATAACCAATACAGAGAAGTGCTTAAAGGAGCTGACGGAGCTGAAAACCAAGGCTCGAGAACTATGTGAAGAATGCAGAAGCCTCAGGAGCCGATGCGATCAACTGGAAGAAAGGGTATCAGCAATGGAAGATGAAATGAATGAAATGAAATGAGAAGGGAAGTTTAGAGAAAAAAGAATAAAAAGAAATGAGCAAAGCCTCCAAGAAATATGGGACTATGTGAAAAGACCAAATCTACGTCTGATTGGTGTACCTGAAAGTGATGGGGAGAATGGAACCAAGTTGGAAAACACTCTGCAGGATATTATCCAGGAGAACTTCCCCAATCTAGCAAGGCACGCCAACATTCAGATTCAGGAAATACAGAGAACGCCACAAAGATACTCCTCGAGAAGAGCAACTCCAAGACATATAATTGTCAGATTCACCAAAGTTGAAATCAAGGAAAAAATGTTAAGGGCAGCCAGAGAGAAAGGTCGGGTTACCCTCAAAGGGAAGCCCATCAGACTAACAGCAGATCTCTCGGCAGAAACCCTACAAGCCAGAAGAGAGTGGGGGCCAATATTCAACATTCTTAAAGAAAAGAATTTTCAACCCAGAATTTCATATCCAGCCAAACTAAGCTTCATAAGTGAAGGAGAAATAAAATACTTTACAGAGAAGCAAATGCTGAGAGATTTTGTCACCACCAGGCCTGCCCTAACAGAGCTCCTGAAGGAAGCACTGAACATGGAAAGGAACAACCAGTACCAGCTGCTGCAAAATCATGCCAAAATGTAAAGACCATCGAGACTAGGAAGAAACTGCATCAACTAATGAGCAAAAAAACCAGCTAACATCATAATGACAGGATCAAATTCACACATAACAATATTAACTTTAAATGTAAATGGACTAAATGCTCCAATTAAAAGACACAGACTGGCAAACTGGATAAAGAGTCAAGACCCATCAGTGTGCTGTATTCAGGAAACCCATCTCATGTGCAGAGACACACATAGGCTGAAAATAAAAGGATGGAGGAGGATCTACCAAGCAAATGGAAAACAGAAAAAGGCAGAGGTTGCAATCCTAGTCTCTGATAAAACAGACATTAAACCAACAAAGATCAAAAGAGACAAAGAAGGCCATTACATAATGGTAAAGGGATCAATTCAACAAGAAGAGCTAACTATCCTAAATATATATGTACCCAATACAGGAGCACCCAGATTCATAAAGCAAGTCCTGAGTGACCTACAAAGAGACTTAGACTCCCACACAATAATAATGGGAGACTTTAACACCCCACTGTCAACATTAGACAGATCAACGAGACAGAAAGTCAACAAGGATACCCAGGAATTGAACTCAGCTCTGCACCAAGCAGACCTAATAGACATCTACAGAACTCTCCACCCCAAATGAACAGAATATACATTTTTTTCAGCACCGCACCACACGTGTTCCAAAATTGACCACATACTTGGAAGTAAAGCTCTCCTCAGCAAATGTAAAAGAACAGAGATTATAACAAACTATCTCTCAGACCACAGTGCAATCAAACTAGAACTCAGGATTAAGAATCTCACTCAAAACCACTCAACTACATGGAAACTGAACAACCTGCTCCTGAATGACTACTGGGTACATAACGAAATGAAGGCAGAAATAAAGACGTTCTTTGAAACCAACGAGAACAAAGACACAACATACCAGAATCTCTGGGACGCATTCAAAGCAGTGTGTAGAGGGAAATTTATAGCACTAAATGCCCACAAGAGAAAGCAGGAAAGATCCAAAATTGACACCCTAACATCACAATTAAAAGAACTAGAAAAGCAAGAGCAAACACATTCAAAAGCTAGCAGAAGGCAAGAAATAACTAAAATCAGAGCAGAACTGAAGGAAATAGAGACACAAAAAACCCTTCAAAAAACTAATGAATCCAGGAGCTGGTTTTTTGAAAGGATCAACAAAATTGATAGACTGCTAGCAAGACTAATAAAGAAAAAAAGAGAGAAGAATCAAATAGACACAATAAAAAATGATAAAGGGGATATCACCACCGATCTCATAGAAATACAAACTACCATCAGAGAATACTACAAACACCTCTACGCAAATAAACTAGAAAATCTAGAAGAAATGGATGAATTCCTCGACAAATACACTCTCCCAACACTAAACCAGGAAGAAGTTGAATCTCTGAATAGACCAATAACAGGATCTGAAATTGTGGCAATAATCAATAGCTTACCAACCAAAAAGAGTCCAGGACCAGATGGATTCACAGCTGAATTCTACCAGAGGTACAAGGAGGAGCTGGTACCATTCCTTCTGAAACTATTCCAATCAATAGAAAAAGACGGAATCCTCCCTAACTCATTTTATGAGGCCAGCATCATTCTGATACCAAAGCCAGGCAGAGACACAACCAAAAAAGAGAATTTTAGACCAATATCCCTGATGAACATTGATGCAAAAATCCTCAATAAAATACTGGCAAAACGAATCCAGCAGCACATCAAAAAGCTTATCCACCATGATCAAGTGGGCTTCATCCCTGGGATGCAAGGCTGGTTCAATATATGCAAATCAATAAATGTAATCCAGCATATAAACAGAGCCAAAGACAAAAACCACATGATTATCTCAATAGATGCAGAAAAAGCCTTTGAAAAAATTCAACAACCCTTCATGCTAAAAACTGTCAATAAACTAGGTATTGATGGGACGTATTTCAAAATAATAAGAGCTATCTATGACAAACCCACAGCCAATATCATACTGAATGGGCAAAAACTGGAAGCATTCCCTTTGAAAACTGGCACAAGACAGGGATGCCCTCTCTCACCACTCCTATTCAACATAGTGTTGGAAGTTCTGGCCAGGGCAATTAGGCAGGAGAAGGAAATAAAATGTATTCAATTAGGAAAAGAGGAAGTCAAATTGTCCCTGTTTGCAGACGACATGATTGTCTATCTAGAAAACCCCATTGTCTCAGCCCAAAATCTCCTTAAGCTGATAAGCAACTTCAGCAAAGTCTCAGGATACAAAATCAATGTACAAAAATCACAAGCATTCTTATACACCAACAACAGACAAACAGAGAGCCAAATCATGAGTGAAATCCCATTCACAATTGCTTCAAAGAGAATAAAATACCTAGGAATCCAACTTACAAGGGATGTGAAGGACTTCTTCAAGGAGAACTACAAACCACTGCTCAAGGAAATAAAAGAGGATACAAACAAATGGAAGAACATTCCATGCTCATGGGTAGGAAGAATCAATATCGTGAAAATGACCATACTGCCCAAGGTAATTTACAGATTCAATGCCATCCCCATCAAGCTACCAATGACTTTCTTCACAGAATTGGAAAAAACGACTTTAAAGTTCATATGGAACCAAAAAAGAGCCCGCATCGCCAAGTCAATACTAAGCCAAAAGAACAAAGCTGGAGGCATCACACTACCTGACTTCAAACTATACTACAAGGCTACAGTAACCAAAACAGCATGGTACTGGTACCAAAACAGAGATATAGATCAATGGAACAGAACAGAGCCCTCAGAAATAACGCCGCGTATCTACAACTATCTGATCTTTGACAAACCTGAGAAAAACAAACAATGGGGAAAGGATTCCCTATTTAATAAATGGTGCTGGGAAAACTGGCTAGCCATATGTAGAAAGCTGAAACTGGATCCCTTCCTTACACCTTATACAAAAATCAATTCAAGATGGATTAAAGACTTAAACGTTAGACCTAAAACCATAAAAACCCTAGAAGAAAACCTAGGCATTACCATTCAGGACATAGGCATGGGAAAGGACTTCATGTCTAAAACACCAAAAGCAATGGCAACAAAAGACAAAATTGACAAATGGGATCTAATTAAACTCAAGAGCTTCTGCACAGCAAAAGAAACTACCATCAGAATGAACAGGCAACCTACAAAATGGGAGAAAATTTTCGCAACCTACTCATCTGACAAAGGGCTAATATCCAGAATCTACAATGAACTCAAACAAATTGACAAGAAAAAAACAACCCCATCAAAAAGTGGGCAAAGGACACGAACAGACCCTTCTCAAAAGAAGACATTTATGCAGCCAAAAAACATATGAAAAAATGCTCATCATCACTGGCCATCAGAGAAATGCAAATCAAAACCACAATGAGATACCATCTCACACCAGTTAGAATGGCAATCATTAAAAAGTCAGGAAACAACAGGTGCTGGAGAGGATGTGGAGAAATAGGAACACTTTTACACTGTTGGTGGGACTGTAAACTAGTTCAACCCTTGTGGAAGTCAGTGTGGCGATTCCTCAGGGATCTAGAACTAGAAACACCATTTGACCCAGCCATCCCATTACTGGGTATATACCCAAAGGACTCTAAATCATGCTGCTATAAAGACACATGCACACGTATGTTTATTGCGGCACTATTCACAATAGCAAAGACTTGGAACCAACCCAAATGTCCAACAATGATAGACTGGATTAAGAAAATGTGGCACATATACACCATGGAATACTATGCAGCCATAAAAAATGATGAGTTCATGTCCTTTGTAGGGACATGGATGAAATTGGAAATCATCATTCTCAGTAAACTGTCGCAAGAACAAAAAACCAAACACCGCATAGTCTCACTCATAGGTGGGAATTGAACAATGAGATCACATGGACACAGGAAGGGGAATATCACACTATGGGGACTGTTGTGGGGTGGGGGGAGGGGGGAGGGATAGCATTGGGAGATATACCTAATGCTAGATGACGAGTTAGTGGGTGCAGTGCACCAGCATGGCACATGTATACATATGTAACTAACCTGCACAATGTGCACATGTACCCTAAAACTTAAAGTATAATTTTAAAAAAAAAGTGTTGACCAATTAATAAATATAAATTACCCAAAAATGAAAGAGAATAAAGATAGAAAAAATAGCAACATATAGATTCAGAAAAAACTAAAAATATAAAGATTGTTGTAAGAAAGAGGAAAATTATCTTCCTTTTTTGAGAAGAGCAAAATATTATTTTTTTCCAGTTTAAGCAAAAAGTACAGAGAGAGAAGTTGGTAGCCTCAGTGTTCAAATTTCATCAATGGTTTGAAAAAATATATAGAACATAATTTGTTGTACATCAGTAAAATTGACTGATTGGGTACATCAGTTCCAGAACAGAAGGTCAGAGAGGCACAGACCATCTCAAAGGCATACTTACCCTGATAACTTCATGATTTAATGGCTGCTCTTTATTCTCGTGAATGTTAATTATTTTTGTTTTGTTTTATTGTTGTGAATTACTTGAGCTTATAGTGGAACAGAAGAAACCTAATAACAAAGAATTTTATTGATAATTGGAAGGAAACTAGGCAGTGCTATAGGCAATGACAGGAGCTTGTCTTTCCACTTGACTAAACCATAATTCAGTGACATGGTAAAACAGAGGCAGGTGACTCAAAGGTTAGGAAAAATCAGAATGTTCAAGACAAACAGGAAAAAAGAAACCTGCAAATATTGAAAGGTAGAGATGGTTGGATTATACAATCAACAGCACCAAAACAAAAAGTGGGAATTAAAATGATGGCCAAATAAAAGCCAAACTAAATTTAGAACCTTGGGGAAAAACTAGAGGTCATCCAAAACAGTCAGTGAGGGACAAAGCACCTGGTTTGGAAACTGAAACTGAATCAGAAACAAAGTGGAGGCTTTCTAGTAGAATGATGAAATCCACTATGTAAACTGAAAAATGTGCATCTTGGTGCAAGAGACTAATGGGAGGTACCGTTAAAGGCAAAGCAATATCATCAGAGCTGTGGCTAGATCCATTTTCGTGCCTCAATGGGAATGTAATCTGTAAAATAAAGATTAGAAAAAATGATTCAGGAAAAAAATACTTTTAAATGTTTATTGCAAGGAGTACAAATTTCAGAAATTTGTTATTACCAAATTACATGCACACACACACCCACACACGAACACACACAGCAAGTACTTTAAAGTAAATGAGTTTACCAAGGATATTAGTAATCTGTTCATAATGAATCAATACTAGTTTTATAAAATTAAGTCTGTCAATGATTGTCGGGGTTTTACAAAAACCAGGGATAAAGTTGTTTCTCCTAGTCAACATACAGAAAATGACTCAATCTTTCATCTGTTTTGTTATCTTGATTTGAACATTCCGGGAGGAAATCTCCCTCTCACTCTGTAATGCTCTAATAATACTACGTGATGAAAGAGATCAATTGGGTTGGTTAGTGCAAGATGTTAGTTTGCTTTTCCAACAAGCTCTGCCACTATTTCTAAATCATGTCACTCTGTCAGGGTGCTAGATCTGCAGCATTAACATATGATGTGCCCAAATCTTCCATTTCAATCCAATCCGTCTGTCTATGTGTTGAGTTCTGTTCATCAGTTCAAAACTTAGCCCCCATCTTGATGAGTTCTTGTTGGGACCACTGATGTCCATTTTCCCGTTTTCTTCCAATAAGCCTTATCCAGGGCCACCCTTTGTTTTTCAACATAAAGCATTGGGTATCTGGTTTTGATCACTTCTTTCACAAAGAGTCAATTGGCTTCTTATGCAAAATGTTGTATCCCCTTCCCTAAGAATATCATGACAGGAAATTTTTACTGAACACCAGAACAAGTCCTAATGTAACACTCCCTCAAGATGGAATGTTTTAGGTACCTTACATATTTGCACGATGAGGTCCAATAAAGTTGTTCTATTCAAGTCAAGAAGATCTGCTCCATTGTAACTATCTTCTGGACAGCTCATAAAATTTAATACATGGTAACAAGTGAAGTTGCAAAGTTAGGCAGAGACAAGAATATAACAATCACTTGTGCTAACAAAAATAATGATGGAAAATCAAATAATTATGAGAAATCTGTGTCAATGGTTACTAATGCTGGATATATATTATGTGGCAAAAATTTGCGTGCATAATCACATTTTTCCTTACCATGACAACATGAATTATATGTATGATTTTAAGTTATCTCACACTGCTGATAACAAATTCTCCAATATTCAATTTCCCAAGTGACCAATTTGCTGAAGACCCAATTAGCTAATGATTAGTTTGTAGATTTCCAATTTTCCAAATTTGTTAAATTAAAATATTTACTACTTTACCAAAAATGGTCTTAACAAAAACTAGAGATACAACAGCAAGAATATGAAATATAATTATAAGCAATATATTATGAGATATTGAAATAATAAATTTAAGAATATTATTTATAATAAATATATTTCATCATTTTTAAAAATCACTTTTATGGGAATTTTTAGTCAGTAATTATGTTTAGTCCTCTGTATCATTTAGTCTTGCCAAACTTTATCTACCAACTTTGTCATTTTTATGATTTAACTGAATTTTTATTATTTTATTTTCTATCTGTAATTAAATTATATCAAATTTGAACTATAAAACAGATAGCATATTGCCATTTTTTACCTGCATTTAACAGTTTCTTTTTTACCTGTAAAATGCTTCTAGTTGGCATATTCAAACTGCTCTCTGATAGAGGCATGAAATTTTAATACATCTGGTTTATCCCAGGTAATTTAACTTAATTGTGATGTATATTTTTACTTATGATAAATAAAATTAAGGATGGTACTAAACATCTCAGATTTGAAAAAATAGAAAGGGGCATTAAACCATTTAAAGTTAATGAGACATAGATAAACAATCCAATTACATCTGTTAAATTATCCATGTAATGGTATTTTTGTAAGTTGATTTTTCCCAAATTAATTTTAACAAATTTTCTCTTTGGAAAATGTTATTTTCAGGAGTTGGCTTTTAGCAAATTCTTTTTAAGGAATCATTTTGCTTACAATTTTTACCCACTGTATAGAAGTAAAAACTGAGTTGCAAAGAGTTTTGGTAGCTTGTCCAAGGGAACCCAAGAAGTAAAGGGCAAATCAGATTTTCTTATCTGTTTGATTAACATCTGTGTCCTTAATCACTACTCTATGTTGCTTCTCATATTATTAAAATTCTGATTTTTAAAAATTAACTCATCTCAGTTTTCACTTTATTGTTTAGAATTTGTGGATTTAAATGGCATCATGAAGTTAAAGAATGTGCTGCTTCCTAGTGAGGAATTATTCAAAGACAACCTGAATATATTCATTAGGTAAGCAGACAGCCAGCAGAAGCATAAGTTCACCTTGGAGATGTTTGGTTAAAGAGCTGGTACTAGTTGATCAAAGATGACTAATGGTGTTAGATTTTATCCTAAAAGTGACAAACACTGAAATATGCATATAGACATAATAGCATAAATGCATTTGTATTTTAGAAAAATCCATTTGGTACCATGGTAAAGAAGGAAGGTAAGGCTGGATACAAAAAGGCCAGATAGAAGATGTTGACCACATCAATGACAAGGGCCAACATAAGGTATGATACACAGTAATGGAAAAGGGTATTAGAGAGGAAAAATATAAAAATAGGATTTAGTAATTTTTTGGAGATAGGTTTTAGGAAAGGGAAAACGCATATAGTCTTATTATTTAGGTAAATAACCCAGCTTTCCATCAGGTTAGTAAATTGAGATGGAAGGACTCTAAGATCAGTTTCATATAAGTTGAATTTGAATGTTTTGTGATGTAGGTAGTGGAAATGCGCAGAAGGTAATACCAGTAGGTATCAAGTGTGTATGTGTGTGTGAGAAAGAGAGAGAGAGAGAGAGCATGTGAGCTCAGAAAGAAAAATCTCCCTATAAATGTGTCATTGAATGATTTGAATCATTGACATATACGTAGTAATTAAAGCCATGGACATGGATGAGATTGCAAAAGGACAGGAAGAAATTTAAGCCTAAAGAGAACTTTGAAAAATCAAATATTTAAAGCACAGAAGGAACTGAAAGATCCTGGAACACTGAAAATGAGCAATCAGAGAAAAAAAAGGAAATTGATGATGAAGTGGAGACTTACATGCCAAGCAATAAGAATGAGCTATTTCTCAGTTTGAACCCAACTGACAAAATAAATTTCCACTGTTTAGTGGACAACTGTATGAAATGATAGAGAAAAGTCAAATAAGAGAGACACAGAGAAATGTTCAATGTGTTTCTCTATAAATCATTGGTAATATTAGCAAGAGTAATTACTTCCGTAGGGTGATGCTAGCTGTGGATTTCTAACTAAATCCTAAGAGTCTTCTTTCATGCCCCGCCTAAGCAGAAACAGGTTTCCAATGCATTTCTTTGACAGAAATTCTGATTTTTAAAAAATATTTTTGATAGAAAGATACAGAATGGATCAGATAAATACTGGATATTTCAAAGCTACTGAATATTTCTTTGTCCTAGATTTTGAAGTTTCAATGTCATATATTCCTGAGAAATATAATAGTTAACTAAAAATATGCCAAATGAATATCAGGAAATTATTAAGTATGAAATAAAGAATTATTGCACTTTGGTAAACATAAATGATGAAGAGTAAAATAGACTTATTTCCCTGCCAATTGATTCTTTATAATAAGCATTTATATAGCTCTTGCTAATAAACCACTTAGTTGTTAATGATGAATGGTCATCTATAGAAGGTATAAATTTATGTCTCTATTTCCAATGTGAGCAATCTATATTTTAAAATAAAGCATTAAGAAATATGTAAGAAATAAGCACAATTGGCATCACGTGATTTTTAAACATTTATAACAAAACTGTATTTTAAATATACTGTGTAAAAATCTATCAATTTCACAATATCAAGGGTTTCTTGAGTTGCTAAGCTTAAAGCTTAACAGACAATAGGTTTCACCTTCTTCCACTTAGACTTTAAGCTAACTTATTTTGTAAATGACATTGCACCAATACTTAGAAAAAAGAACAAAAAGATGCTATGTTTCTCCTTTTTGTAAAATTTGCTAGTAACTTGAGGAGAAAACAGAAAGACATATATTTATAAATATATACAATTCAGTGTGATCTGTGCTGTATTAATAGGCAACTATAAACTGGAGTTTTACTTACTTTATCATATTTAATTGTCAAAATAAGTCTAATACAGACAAATATTTTATCTGTTTCATAGCTGAGGAAACTGAAACACACAGAGGTTAAGAAGCTTCTTCAAGATTGTTTAAAAAGTCTTCAGGGTTTATATTTTATACAACACTATTCGACACCAAAACCAACGCTCCCAACCACTAATCTATGGTGCAAATTGGAGAGAAAAAAAAAAAAAGGTTAATGGTAAGTTGATGTATAACTTATACCCCAAAGGAGGTCCAAGTGAATACATTATCTGAACATCCTCCCCTAAGAGTCTTTGTAAACATGCTAATGGCATAGATAACAGAAAGTTTCTATATGTAAAAGGATTTGGGTAAAACATACCAAATGTGTCCAAATTCTTTATTGTAAATAAGTCTGGAATATGAATATATGGGGCACAGCAGTTTGAAAAAATAAGTTAGTCATGTAAGCAATTTTCTGTCTGTGCAGTGGACAGTAAAAACACCAAAAAGGCAGAATAATATTTCTATATATGTTACACAAATTCTCAACTTGTCTGTTATTCAAAAACCAAAATACGCTTGGTGCAGAAGAGAAAGGGTATTTCCAAGGAGCCGTGGATGACCGTTTTACACTCCTTAAGAAAATAAATGTTTTATTTATGGCAATTTTCCTATATTGTTTGAGTCATTAGCAGGTTGGGTATGAGCAAGATTTGTGATTCCTGTGGTTTGATTTGATATCTGAAGTAGCCTTGGAAGCACATATGAGACAACCTCAGTTGTGCCTGAAGCAGAGTTACAAATAACTTCACAGATGCATGGCTATTTATTAGATTGTGAAGCATGAGTACAGTTTGCCAACTAAGGAAGCAGATATGGAGTGCAGGTGGTAGGGAAAACCATGGTAAAGAATCCTTGATTATTTGTGATGAAATAATACAACTTCAAATAAAAACATGCTTAATAATCTTTTTCTTTCCAAAAAAAATATGTTTCTAAGTGATAAAGATGGATTGTTCTCTCAGGTTGAAATATTCATCCATGGAAATAATTTGTAAACATGATCAAGGTCTAAATGTAAAACAAAATAAAATTAACTGATGACCTCAATAGCAATTATAATTCATCACCATTACAATTATTATGTGCTGTGGTTTGAATGTGTCGCCTAAAATTTTATGTGTTGGAAACTTTGCCATTTTAATAGTATTAAGATGTGGGGTCTTAGAGGTAATTAGACCATGAGGGCTATGACCTAATAAATGGATTAATGTCATTATCATGGGAGTAAGTGAGTTCTCACAGGAGTATGCTCCTGATAAGCCTGGCCCTGTTCCTCTCTCTCTCTTTGTCTCTGTCTCTGTCTCTCTCTCTCCCTCTCTCATTTCCTCTCTCTCTCTCTCTCTCTCTCTCTCTCGGGCATGTGCCCATGCTTCCTCACCATGTGATGTCTTCTGCCATGGGATTACACTGGCCAGCTGCTGGTGCTATTTTTTTGGAGTGAGACAAATTAACTTGTATTCTTTGTAAACTACCCAGTGTGTGGTATTTTCTTATAGTAGCTGAACTTGGACTTGAACACCAGTTTAACTAATATTAATTACGTAACACTTAATCTTTAAAATATTTATGTGCATTTGTGATACTTTTAGACTGTATTTTACAAGTGAAAGAGAAAGTCATTTAATAGAATCAAACATCCATTAAAGGCAAAAACTATTCACACTATCAACAGAAAAGAACATTCTCAAACTCAAAGTCTAGCTACAAAACAAAACTTACAGCTAACATCTTAATAGTGGAACATGAAAACAATATCCTTGAGCATGGAATGTTTTTCCATGTTTGTGTCATTTCTGATTTCTTGGAGTAGTGTTTTGTAGTTCTCCTTGTGGAGGTCTTTCATCTCCCTGGTTAGCTGTATTCCTAGGTGTTATTATTTTGTAGCAATTGTGAATTGGATTGGATTCCTGATTTGGCTCTCGGCTTGACTGTTGTTGGTGTAGAGGAGTGCAGTGATTTTTGCATATTGATTTTGGATCCTGAGACTTTGCTGGAGTTGTTTATCAGCTTAAAGAGTTTGTGGGCTGAGACTCTGGAATTTTCTAGATATAGGATCATGTCATCTACAAGCAGGGATAGTTTGACTTCTCTTCCTATTTGAATGTCCTTTATTTCTTTCCTTGCCTGATTGCCTGGCCAGGACTTCCAATACTATGTTGAATAGGAGCGATAAGAGAGGACATCCTTGTCTTGTGCTGGTTTTCAAGGGGAATGCTTCCAGCTTTTACCCGCTCAGTAAGATGTTGGCTGTGGGTTTGTCATAGATAGCTCCTATTATTTTGAGGTATGTTTCTCCTATACATAGATTGCTGAGAGTTTTTAACATTCAGGTGTTTAATTTTATCAAAAGCAATTTTTATATCTATTGAGATAATCATGTGGTTTTTGTCTTTAGTTCTATTCATGTGGTGAATCACATTTATTGATTTGTGTATGTGGAACCAAACTTCCATCCTAGGGATAAATCCTACTTCACTGTGGTGGATGCTTTTTGGTGTGCTGCTGGATTCAGTGTGCCAGAATGTTGTTGAGGATTTTTGCACCACTGTTCATCAGGATATTGGCCTGAAGTTTTCTCTTTGTTTGTGTCTTTGCCAGGTTTGGGTATCAGGATGATGCTGGCCTCAAAGAATGAGTTAGGGAGGAATTCCTCCTCAATTTTTGGGATAGTTCAGCAGGAATGGTACCAGCTCTTTCTTGTACATCTAGTAGAATTCAGCTGTGAATCTGTGTGGTCCTGGGCTTTTTCAGAGCCCATTATTGGTCTGTTTAAGGATTCAATTTCTTCCTGGTTCAGTCTTGGAAGGGTGTATGTGTCCAGAATTCTTTTCATTTCTCCTAGCTTTTCTAGTTTATGTGCATAGAGGTGTTTGTAATATTCTCTGATGATTATTTGTATTTCTGAGGGTCAGTAGTAATATACAAATTGTCATTTCTGATTGTGTTTATTTGGTATTTGGATCTTCTCTATTTTCTTCTTTATCAGTCTAGATAGTGGCATATCTTTTTTTTTTTTTTTTTTGAGACGGAGTCTCATTCTGTCGCCCAGGCTGGAGTGCAGTGGTGCGATCTCGGCTCACTGAAAGCTCTGCCTCCCGGGTTCATGCCATTCTCCTGCCTCAGCCTCCTGAGTAGCAGGGACTACAGGCGCCCGCCACCACGCCCGGCTAATTTTTTGTATTTTTAGTAGATACACAGTTTCATCGTGTTAGCCAGGATGGTCTCGATTTCCTGGCCTCGTGATCCGCCCACCGCGGCCTCCCAAAGTGCTGGGATTACAGGCGTGAGCCACTACGCCCGGCCTAGTTGATCTTTTGAAAGGTTTTTGGTGTCTCAGTTTCCTTCAGCTCAGTTCCTATTTTGGTTATTTATTGTCTTCTGCTAACTTTGGAACTGGTTTGCTCTTGATTCTCCAGTTCTTTTAGTTGTGATGTTAGGTTGTTACATTGAGATATTTGCAACTTTTTGATCTGGGCATTTATAGCACTAAATTTATAGTGCTAAACATTTGTAGCACTAAATGCCCAGATCAAAAAATGTAATTCCTCTTAACACTGCTGTAGCTGTGTCCTAGAGATTCCGGTATGTTGTATATTTGATCTCATTAGTTTCAAAAAACTTTTATGTCTGCCATAATTTCATTATTTATCCACAAGTCATTCAGGAGTGGGTTATTCAATTGCCATGTAATTGTATTGTTTCGAGTGAATTTCTTAGTCTTGATTTCTAATTTGATTGCCTTGTAGTTTGAGAGACTGTTGATGATTTCAGTTCTTTTGCATTTGCTGAGGAGTGTTTTACTTCCAATTTTGTGACTGATTTTAGAGTACGTGCCATGTGATGATGAGAAGAATGTGTATTCTGTTGTTTTGCATTGGAGAGTTCTGCAGATGTCTATCAGGTCTATTTGATCCAGTGCTCAGTTCAGGTCCTGAATAACTTTATTAATTTTCTGCCTCCATGATCTGTCTAGTATTGTGAGTGGGGTGTTAAAATCTCCCACTATTATTGTGTGGGAGTCTAAATCTTTACAAAGGATAAGAAAGCAAAGCAGCATTATTGCTGATATGGAGAAAGATGGGTGGTCAGCACAGAAGATCAAATCAGCCACCACATTATCTTAAGCCAAATCCAGATCCAGAGCAAGTCCCTACCTCTTCAATTCTATGAAGGATCAGAGCGGTGAGGAAGCTGCTGAATAAAAGTTGCAGGCTAGCAGAACTTGGTTCACAAAGTTTAAGGAAAGAAGCCATTTCCATAGCATGAAGTTGAAAGGTAAAGCAGCAAGTGCTGATAGAGAAGCTGCGGCAAGTTATGCAAATCTGGTAGAGATAGTTGGTGAAAATCTAAACAGATTTTTCATGCAGATAAAACTGCCTTCTTTTGGAAGAAGATGATTTCTAGGACTTTCATAGCCAAAAAGGAGAAGTCAATGCCTTGCTCCAAAGCTTCAAAGGATAGTCTGAATCTTGTTTGGGGCTCAGACAGCTGGTGACTTTAAATAGAAGTTAATGCTCATTTATCATTCCAAAAATTCTAGGATCCTTAAGAATTATGCTAAAGCTACTGCACCTATCCTCTATAAATGGGATAACAAAGCCTGTATGACAACACATCTGTTTTTAGCATGGCTTACCGAATATTTTAAGCCCACTGTTGAGATTTAATCCTCAGAAAAACAGGTTTCTTTCAAAATGATACCATTTAAAATAGAAAACCAAATACCACATCTTCTCACTTATAAGTGGGAAATAAACATTAAGAATATATGGATATAAAGATGGGAACAATAGACACTATGGACTACCAGAGGGGGAGAGTTGGAGAGGGGTGGGGGTTGAAAAACTACTTATCGGGTATTATGCTTACTACCTACATGATGGGGACATTCCTACAGCAAACTTCAGCAACATGTAACTTACTCATGTAACAAACCTATACAGGTACTCCCTAAACCTAAGATAAAAGTTGAAAAAGAAATGCCTAAAAATAATTACTGCTCATTGGCAATGCATCTAGCCACCCGAAGATATACAAGGAAATTCATGTCGTTTCCATGCCTGCTAATACAACATCCATTCTGCAGCCCACAGATCAGGAAGTTTGGACTTATAAGTCTAATTATTTCAGAAATACATTTCTTAAGGCAATAGCTGCCACAGATAGCATTTCTCCTATATCTGGGCAAATTAAATTGAAAATCTTCTGGAAAAGATTCACCATCCTAAAGGCCATTAAGAACATCTGTGATTCATGGGAGGAAGTCAAATATCAACATTATCATGACCTTAAAAGAAGTGAATTCCAACTGTTATGTATGACTTTGGGGGTTCAAGACTTTAGGGGAGGAAGAACTTCAGATGTGGTGGAAACAGTAAGAGAACTAGAATTAAAAGTTGAGAATGAAGATGTGACTGAATTCCTGCAATCTCCAATAAAATTTGAATGTATGAAAAGTTGCTTCTTATGGAAGATCAAGAAAGTGGCTTATTGAGATGAAATCTACTTCTGGTGAAGATGTTGTGAATGTTGTTGAAATGACAACAAAAGATTTAGGATATTACATAAACTAAATTTATAAAGCAGTGGTAGGGTTTCAGAGGATTGACTTCAATTTTGAAAGAAGTTCCACTGTAGGTCAAATGCTATCCAACAGCATCACATGCTACAGAGAATTTTTTTGTGAAAGGAAGAGTTAATTGATACAGTAGAGTTCATTCTTATCTTATTTTAAGAAATTGCCACTGTTACCCCAACTTTCAGCAAACACCACCCTAATCAATTAGCAACCATCAACATTGAGTCAAGACCCTCCACTAGCAAAAAGAAGGTTCAGATGATTATTAGCATTTTTTAGCAATAAAGTGTGTTTAAATGAAAGTAAGAGCATTGTTTTTCAGACATAATGCTATTGCACACTAAATAGACTATAATATCTTGTAAACATAACTTTTTTGTGCACTGGGAAGCCAAAATATTTGTGTGACTCTCTTCATTTTGATATTTGCATTATTGCAGTGATCCGGAGCTGAACCTGCAAATCTCTGAGATATGCCTGTATTAAAAATAAGTAATATAAAAAGTAATGACCTACACTATCACATTAAGAAAGGGTAAAAAAAACCACTTAATCCAAATTCAGTAGAGAAAGAAAATATAAAAATGTAACATATAAATAAATGAAGTAGAAAATAGAACTGTACACTTAAAATACACCTCAATGAATTTGATTTAATAATAAAAAGCTGTGAACATGTATATAACTAACTGGAAAATTAGTTTGGTGACTGTAGGTGTGGACTGTTTGACCCCAAGGCAAAAAACTGCATATACAGAAGTGTTTTATTATTTTTCAAAATTATAGTCCTCATTTAACAGAAGAAATAGGAACTAGAATGCCAGTAGCAGCTCTCCACACCATTCCCATCTTGTGTGTTTTGCCATCAGTTGATTTTATTTCAGCCCTCTAATTTGACCTTGGCTTTCTTAGCTGAATGTTTAAGAGGGATCCAGAAAAACAGGTGCCACACCAATACATAGATATACATATATTTGTTTAAGATGGCCAAGTAACACACAGACTTCATTAGTTTGTTAACATACCAAGCTAAAGCTTTATGTAGAAGAGAAAAATACAAATAGAAGGTTTACCTTCCAGTTACCAATTTATATATATTTTTGTTCAACCCTCATAATTCTTTTTACTGTTAAATCTACTTCTTAAAATGAGGATATGAAATATAATCAACCTTAAGCAATTTACCCAAATCATATAGGAGATTCTGATTATCTTTTCCCAAACACCACAATCCACCTGCTATATCGCATTTCTTTTTTCTTAACATACAGATTGTATTTGCTCTCTTTTATAAAACAGAGATACATATCATAATTAGACCATAATAACAACCTTATATACACAAGTACAATAGATTTTTTAAAATATCATTATCAAAGGAAAATTCAGGAAAAACTTAAATTATATATTCCATTTTTGCATCCAAAAGTGCTCATAGACCCAGGTTGAGTTTATTTTTGTTTTGATGCTATTTTTTTCTAAACTTATCTTAACTGAAAGAAAATTCCACTTGTTAATTCTGCTGATTTAGAGGCAATAGTTACGTCTTGGACATATAACCTCAAATTGATTGATATAATGTGTGCATTTTTAAAATCCAGCTAATCCTAAAAAAAAGATGAGTGCCAGATGCTAGAATTATTTTACCAATGTGCCAGTTATGGAAAACACACTGAGAATGTTATTTCTTTTTTGACATGATTTGTTCATGAATTTAAACATTTGACTCTCTAATACATCAGTCTATATTACTAAGGATACAAAGATAATCAAAACAGGTTGGCAGAGTTAGCTCACAGGCATATGAAGAGAAAAAACAGTAGAAACAAATCATTGAATTAGAATGTGGTATGGATTATACTAAAATATGAACATTACATAATGTTGATGGCAAAGAGGAAGTGATTAATTTTATATTTCAGCCTTAGGGGAAAACGGCCTGAAAAGCTGATGATTAATCTGAGTGAACAGATGAATTTCTTAATCCAAAAAGAAAACTCTAAAACTTCTAAATTCAGAAATTAATATTTTAAAATGTTGATATTAGTATTCAAATATGCTTTTCATTACTAGTAAATCCATCAATGAAATTGATTTTGAACGTATACTTTCTTCTTTAAATATGTTCTCTTATATTCACTTCCCTGAATCTGACTTTGAACATGGCAAAATTTGTTTGTGGATCTATCTGCATTTGTAAACAATGTTCTATAGCTTGAGATCTTTATTCCACTCACGTTTGCCTTTTTCTGGGTAAGATTTTTCCACTGATTATTTAATAGACTACACACTTGTCTTGAATATTTTATCTGAATTATACTAAGCATTTTTCCATGGACATTGAAAACCCAGCTACAGACATGTATCATTAAATATTGGCTGTTTGGTATCATTATTTCATCCTTTCGGGACTTTAAGAAGAAGGTATAAACATTAACCCAGGAGGGTGCACAATTTTGCAAGGCACATTACACGAACTTTCCTCAAAACAAGTTTACAGGATAAATTTTATTATAATTTGATGCATATATTTACATTCAAGAGTTTCATTACTGTCTTCTAGTCTGTATCTCATATTGTAATACTAGTCACAATCTCTGGGAACAAATGCAGCATATACTTGAAGATATGAATAATGTAGGCTTCAAAAATTGTCAGGGCTGATTGTTTTAGGTAACTGGCTCATGTCCTCCAGTTCCTTCGACAGATACATCGATACATTTTTTTTTAATTTTTTTATTCTGCCCTTTCTGTCTTTCCATGTTGGCTTACTGTCAAAGCATCTGTCACCCTGACACTGATGTGTTTTTGAGTGGTTATAAGCTTATTAAATATATATGTACACATACACCATACACACACGTGTGTGTGTGTGTGTGTGTGTATTTGAAAAACTCTTTCAACATCTTGTATTTATAATTTTGGAGAAAAGAAGACTTACCCAGCAGCAAAGTATACATAAAGCCAGCTGCTCTGTTACAAAGATAGAAAATATACCCTGCAATCATTATAACTTCTGATAAATATAATTCTGATTTTTTTAAATGGCTCTAAAGCTAAATGATTATGAAGGTGGCACTTCTGTCAGAATAATTCAGATGGCATAATCAAGGATGAAGAAATTATCATTTCATAGAGAAAAAAAGTAATCATACATGTGCAGAATTTTTCTTACAGGAGTGATATTGTGTTATAGTATGAAGACAGAAATATGGGGAAAAGGTATCATTGGCCAGTTTACTATGAAACTATATTAAATGAAAAAATGTACAAAACACTCAAATTCCCATTATAGCTTTAATTATTTGGTATTCCAATTTAGCAATAGTTGTGGGAGATTATAAACACATATTAGATAGGATTAAAAAGATGATGATTTTAGTTAGAAGACTTTATTCCAGCAGGAATATATTTAAACTATGTTTTACTTACGTGGATTTTTTTATGCCATATTAGCTTGAATGAGCCCTGTTCTATGCAGTTTAGCAAAGAAGAGATTAGAGAATTGGTCTTGTATATTTCATTGACTTTCTAGAAAGTGCATTTCCATCACTGCTAGTGATTTCTCGAGCCTTTAAGATAGTTTCATTAACTTTTTTTGCCATATCTGGAGCAGAAAGAAGCAGCTGAAGATAATGTTCTAAAGGCAAAATTTTGTTGTCTTTGGAATTCTGTTCTTTGTGATTTTATACCTTAAAAATTCAATTTACTGTAACTTACTTGTAAATTCACTATTGACCTAAAATACATGTTTGTGTTCAGTTCTCTAGCTTAATCCAAATATATGTTAATCTTTGTCAGATTACTCTAAAAACAATGTCATCTGGATGAAATTTATTTTCTTATTGTTGATTTTTTCATTGTCTTAGCTTTAGATATCTTTACGTACCTACTTATGTTTAGGAATTTCATTTGCAGCCTCATTTTTAGAAAGCTTTTTTTTTTTCATTTTCCTCTTTATTTTCTTCTCATTCTTTTTCTTACTTTCTCTGATTTCTTATGCTATGTTTGATCTCTTTCCTGTGTGTGTGTTTGTCCTTTGTGGTCTAGTTCCTAGCGACAAAGTTGGTTTTTAAAAATTTTGTAGGTACACAGAGGAGTATATGTTGACATATTTTGATATAGTCATATAGTGCATAGTAATACCATCAGGGTAAATATGATACCTACAGTTTTGGTCTTTTTGCTTAGGATAGCTTTGACTACTCTGGATCTTTCATGGTTCCGTATAAATTTTAAAATTGCTTTTTCTAATTCTGTGAAGAATGTCATTGGTATCATAGTCATTTTGATAGGGATTGCATTGAATCTGTATATTACTCTAGATAGTATGGACATTTAAAAAATATTGATTCTTCCAATCCCATGAGCATGGAATATCTTTGCATTTTTTTGTAGCATCTTCACTTTCTTGCAACAATTTTTTATAGCTTTCATTATAGAGATCTTTCACTTCTTTGGTTAATTCCTAGGTATTTTATTTTATTTTATTTTATTTACAGCTATTACAAATGGTATTACTTTCTTGATTTCTTTTTCAGATTGTTCACTGTTAGCATATGGAAGTACTACTGATTTTTGTATGTTGATTTTTTATTCTGCAACTTTACTGAATTAGTTTATCAGTTCTAATAGATTTTGGTGGTGTCTTTAGATTTTCCCAAATATAAGAATATATCATCTGTAAACAAGGAAGGAAAATTTGACTTCTTCCTTTCCAATTTGGATGTCCTTTATTTCTTTCTATTGTCTGAGTGCTCTAGCTAGGACTTCCAGTAACACATTAAATAATAATGTTGAAAGTGGGCATCCCATTTCAGATCTTAGAGGAAAGGCTTTCAGATATTCCCTATTCAATATGATATTATGACAACTGTGTGTCTGTCAGATATGCTTTCTATTATGTTGAGGTATTTCCTGTTATACCAAGATTTTGGAGTGTTTTCATCATGAAAAAATGTTGAATTTTATCAAATGCCTTTTCAGTGTAAGTTGCAATGATCCTATATTTTTCCCTTCATTCTTTGACATGATGCATCACACTGAGTGACTTGCATATGTAGAACTATCTTTGCATCTCTGGGATCAATATTACTTGGTCGTGATGAATGATCTTTTTCATGTGTTGTTGAATTTGTCTTAATAATATATTGTTGAGGATTTTTGCATTAATAGTAACCAATGATATTGGCCTGTAGCTTTCTTTTTTGATGTCTCTGTCTCAGGTTGGTATCAGAGTAACACTGGCCTCATAGTATGAGAATGGAAGTATTCCCTCCTCCTCTATTTTTCAGAGTCCTTTGAATAGGATGGGGTACTAATTCTTCTTTAAATTTTGGTAGAATTCAGTGTAAAACAATTGGATTCCTGCCTGACTTTTCTTTACTAGAAGACTTATTACGGATTCAATCTTGTTATTATTTGTCTAGTCAGGTTTAGATTTCTTCATGGTCCAATCTTGATAAGTTGTATGTGTCTAGGAATTTATTTCTTCCAGATTTTCCAATTAATTAGCATATAGTTGCTCATAGTAGCTACTAAGGATTCTTTGAATTTCTATTGTATTGGTTGTAATGTCTCCTCTTTCATCTCTGAATATATTTATTTGGATCTTTTTTTTTCTTAGTCTGGCTAAAAGTTTGTCAATTTGTTTATCTTCTCCAAAAGCATCTTTTTGTTTCATTGATATTTGGTATTGTTTTCTTCATTTAAATTTATTTATCTCTATTCTGAATTTTTTTTCTTCTACTAATTTCTGTTTGATTTGTTCTTGATGGTCTAGTATTTTAAGTTGTTATTAAATTTACGTTATTAATATTTTTTATTTAAAATTGTTCTTGTTTTTTGATATAGGCACTCATAGCTATAAACTTCTATCTTAGTACTCCTTTTGCTATATCCAATAGGTTTTGGTATGTTGTGTTTCCATTATCATTTCTTTCAATAAATTTTTCAATTTCTTTCTTAATTTCTTCTTTGACCGACTGGTCATTCAGGAGCATATTGTTTAATTTCCATGTGTTTTTATATTCTCCAAAATTCATTTGTTATTGATTTCTAGTTTTATTCCATCGTGTTCAGAGAAGATACTTGACAGTATTTCAATTTTTTGAATGTTTTAGGACTTGTTTTGTGACATAACATATGGCTTATTATTGAGAATGACTCATGTACTAAGGAAAAGAATGTGTGTTCTGCGGCTCTTGGATGAAATGGTCTCTAAATATCTAACTAGGTTTATTTGATCTATAGTGTAGATAGGTCTGATTTTTTAAAATTTTCTGTCTAAAATCTGTCCAGTGCTGAAAGTGGAGTAATGGAGTCTGCAGCTATTATTGTATTGTGGTCCATCTCTTGCTTTAGCTCTAATAATATTTGCATTAGATGTCTAAGTGCTCCAGTTGTTGGGTGCATATATTTTTATAATGTTTATATCCTCCTGGTGAATTGACCCCTTATTCATACATAGTGACCTACTTTGTCTCTTCTTATAGTTTCATCTTGAAACCTATTTTGTCTGATGTAACTATACCTACTCCTATTCTTTTTTGATTTTCATTTGCATGAAATATAGCTTTCCATCCCTTCATTTTCAGTTTTTGTATGTCTTTACAGGTGCAATGTGTTTCTTCTAGGCAACAGATTATTGGATCTTGGTTTTTTATTCATTCAGTCACTCTTTTTTAATTTGTAAGTTTAGTCAATTTATAATCAATGTTATTATTGATAAGTAAGGACTTACTCCTACTATCTTGTTATTTATTTTCTGGTGGTTTTGTGGTCTGTTCTTCCTTCTTTTCCTCTTTCCTGTCTTCCTTTTAGTAAAGGTGATTTTCTCAGGTGTTGTGATTTAATGTCCGGCTTTTTCTTTTTCATGTGTACATTATATGTTTTTTGATTTCACGTTACCAAGAGGCTTGCAAATAATATAACACATTTTCAGTTGATAACAACTTAACACTGCTTGCATATGTAAACAAATAAGCAAAAAGAAAACTGATAAAAACTCTACACTTAAACTTCCTCTCCCACTTTCTAACTTTTTGTTGTTTCTATTTATATCTTATCGTACAATCTATGTCTTGAAAAGTTGTAGTTATTATTTTTGATTGGTTCCTGTTTTATTCTTTCTACTTAAGGTAAGGATACTTTACACAACACAGCTACAGTGTTTTTATATTCTGTGTTTTTCAGTGTACTTACTATTACCAGTGAGTTTTGTACCTTCAGATGATTTCTTTTTGCTCATTTACATCTATTTTTCTTGTGATTAATGTGTTCCTTTTAGCATCTCTCGGAGGACAGGCCTGGTGTTGATGAAATCCCTCAGCTTTTGTTTGTCTGAGTCTTTATCTCTCCTTCATGTTTGAAGAATATATACCCTGGATGTACCATTCTGAGGTATAAGCTTTTTTTTCCTTTTAGCACTTTAACTATGTCATGCCACTCTCTCCTGACCTTAAGGTTTCCACAGAAATGTCTGCTACCAGACATATTGGAGCTCCATTGTATGTTAATTGGTTTTTATCTTGCTACTTTCAGAATCCTTTCTTTGTCCTTGACCTTTGGAAGTTTGATTATTAAATGCCTTGAGGTAGTCTTCTTTTGGTTAAATCACATTAGTATTCTATAACCTTCTTGTCCTTGAATATATATATATATCTTTCTCTAGGTTTGGGCTTCTCTGTTATTATCCTGTTGAATAAACTTTCTACTCCATCCCTTCCTCTACCTCCCACTTAAGGCCAATAACTCTTAGATTTTTCCCTTTTGATGCATTTTCTAGATCCTGAAGGTGTGCTTTATTTTTATTCTTTTTTTCTTTTGTCTCCTCTGACTGTGTATTTCAAATAGCCTGTCTTCAAGCTCACCAATTCTTTCTCCTGCTTGATTGAGTCTGCTATTAAAAGACTCTGATGCATTTTTCAGTATGTCAATTGCATTTTTCAGCTCCAGAATTTCTGCTTGATTCCTTTTAATTACTTTAATGTCTTTGTTAAATTTACCTGATAGGATTCTGAATTCCCTCTCAGTGTTATCTTGAATTTCTTTGAGTTTCTTCAAGACAGCTATTTTCATAATAATACTCTGTCTGAAATGTCACGTGTCTCTGTTTCTCCAGGATTGGTTCCTTGTGCCTTATTTACTCTATTTGGTTAGATCATATTCCCTGAATGTTCTTGATGCTTGCGGAAGTTCTTTGGTGTCTGAGCATTGAAGAGTTAGGTACTTATTATAGTCATCGCCATCTGGGCTTCTTTGTACCCTTTCTCCTTGGGAAGGCTTCTTAATTATTCAGAAGGACTTGGGTGTTGTGATCTAAACTGTATATGCATTAAGTGGCACCCCAAGCCCAGCAATACTGTGGTCCTTGTAGACTCATAGAAGTACCACTTAAGTGGTCTTGGATAAGATCTGGAAGAATTATCTGGATTACCAGGCAGAGACTCTTGTTCTCTTTCCTTACTTTCTCCAAAACCAATGGAGTTTCTCTTTGTATGCTGAGCTTCCTGGAGCTGGGGATGACATAACACAAGCACCTTTGTAGCCACCTCCCCTGGGACACTGCTGAATCAGAACTGAAGTCAGCACAGCTCTAGGTCTTGCCCAACGCTCAACGTGACCACTACTAGGCTACTACCTACGTTTGTTCAAGGCCCTGGGTCTCTACAATCAGCAGGTGGTAAAGCCAGCCAGTATTGTGTTCTTCCCTTCAGGGTAGCAAGTTCCCCCAGGTCGTGGGTGGGTCTAGAGATGCCATCTAGGAGCCAGGTACTGGAGAAAAAACTTTAAAAATATACCTTGCATTCCGTTCCCCTGGAGCTGAGCTGGTACACAAACCACAAAATGGAGTCCTCCCCATTCCTCCCTCCATTTCTAAAGGCAAAGGAGCCTCACCCCATAGCCTCCACCATCATAAGCCCATGGGAAGTACTAACAGCCTACTGCCAATGTTCAGTTGAGGCCCAAAGGATCTTTAGTCAGCTTGTGGTGAATGCTGCCAGGCCTGGGACTCTTTCTTCATGGTAGTGGTCTACCCTCGGCCCAGGGCAGGTCCTAAAATGCCGTGAACCAAGGCCTGTAACTGGGGACCTGATGAGCCTACTTGGTGCTCTACCCTACTGTGGCTGAGCTGGTACCTAAGATGCAACACAAAATCCCCTTTGCTTTTCCATTTGCTTTTCTCAAATAGAAGGAGTTTCTCCTCATAGCCTCCACAGCTGGGAATGTGCTGGTTCTTTCCTGAAGCCAGCATGTCTCTGAGTCTCACTCAAGTCTCACAGCTGGGTATTGCTGTGAGATTCTTCAGGTCCCAAGTGCTCTTTAGTCAGGAGGTGATGGATTCTGCTTGTACTGGATCCTTTCTTTCAAGGCAGTATGTTCCCTTCTGGCCCAGGGTGTGTCTAGAAATGTCATCTGGGAGCTAGGGCTTGCAATGGGGCTTATAGGCCTTATGGTGCTCTAATCTACTGTGGCTGAGTTTTTATTCAAGATACAAGAAAAAGTCCAGTTTTCTCTTTCCTCTCCTCTCCTCAAGTAGAAGGAAGGGGTCTCTTTTGCAGCTGTGAACTGTGCTGCCTGGGGTTGGGAAAGGGAAGATGCAAGCATTCCCTTAGCACCCTTGCTAGTATCTCAGTAGGTTGCATATCCCCCAAGTCCACTGGCTCTGAGACCAGCTCAGCACTTAGGAGCTAGGCTTGCTGGAACTCAAACTCTGACCACTGGGATGGACCATTCCCATCTGGCTAGGCTCTGTCCACACATTCCCTCTGTAGGAAAGCGTTAGATAAGTACAGTCTGGTTCTGCTTTCCACTGTGACAGGGAAGCACCAAGTTCAATGCAAAGCATCACAATCACTGCACTTTCCCTCCCAAGTGCACAAATTCTCCATGCCACACAGCTGCTGCTGGGGAATGGGAGAGGGATAGTGTTAGCAATTTAAGACTATTTTGCCTACCCTCTTCAGTGCCTCTTTCAGAAATATTGATTCAAAACCAGGCACTGTCAGTGCTCACTGGATTTTTGCTTCCTTTGAAGGTGCTCCCTTTGTGTGGATATCAAACTTGGTGTTCCCGTGGAAGTGGTGGGAAATGATCAGTAGAACCTTCTATTCAGTCATCTTGCTCCACCTCTCTGCCAAAGTTGATATTTTAATGATGTGCCTAAGATAAGAGTATTTTTCAAAGTTTCTTTAGTTTTCGGCCTGTACTATTGTTATCTTATAAGTTTGTTTATTCAACAAACATTTATTGAAAACATACTGTATTCCAGGAAATGTCCTAGCTTTTGAGGATATATCAATGAAGAAGACAAGTTACAAATCACTTTTTCCTACTTTCACAGAGATTACATTTTAGTAGATCTAACAGTCTAATCTTAAAAATGTAGATCCCTGCACATCATCATGGAGCTACTGAAATAGATCTATTGGAAACAAGAGATATGCATATTTAATGAGTAACCCATGTAATTCTTGGGCAGACTGAAGTTTCAAATCTAAACTACTTTCCTCTTGCTATTTTCTTTCCCATGCTCTAGAGCTCTCATACTAGCTGTCTTTATTTGCTTTTGCTGCTATCACAAAATACTTGAGACTAGATAATTTAAAAATAAAAGTTTATTTCTCACAGTTTTGGAGAGTAGGGAGTCCAAGATCAAGGCACCAGAGGGACCAGAGTCTGATGAAGGCCCTTTCCTCATAAATGACATCATCTAGGTGTCCTCACATGGCTGAAGAGCAAAAAAGGGATGAACACTGTGTCCAGATCTCTCATAGTCTAATCACCTCCTAAAGGCCCCACCTCTTAAAAACTGTTCCATTGGAGATTAACTTTCAACATGAATTTTGGAGGTACACAGATATTCAAACCATAGTACGTGCTGAGATTTTCCTAAAATCTGCTAAAATATCATTTAAATTTGGACTATGTATTGTGTTTATTGTGTTGGTCAGTACATTTTTTGGGATCTCCTTACTACTCTATGCATTATGGTTTTTATTTTACTTATGTAACATTAAAACATGCCCTTCAAAATACTCTGTAGTTACATTTTATCTTTCTTCACCTTCTAACACAAGAACATGGATCTTCAAAATCTCCACTTACAAGTTCAAACATGTAAAACACATTCAAATGGTTACTATTATCAATTTTATGTATTATACAGAGGGAATTAATTATATGTAATTAATAAAATAATATTAAAACAAACCTAAAAGTATGTAATACTTCTATGCGTTCTTCAGCTAAGCTTATAGGTAGCAAATCAGGACATTAAAATGGTCTGTATCTTGCACTTTTCTTACGGTGAGAGGATAAGGCATTATAGAGAGTACTATACCATACTATTTATATAAAATAAATGAAAAATGTATTTTTTGCATATTAGATAAGCAAATCTTTGGACATATTCCATCAGACATGATTACAGGAAAAGAAATGGGAGCAAGAGTAAACACCAATGAACCTGTAAAAGTGAAGCATTCTAGCAAATTTAAAGTGACCAGCCATGTTTATTTGCTCCTTCTTCTATCTTCTCTTCTCTTTTAAACACTATTTGAACATCTTTCCTGTGAAGTTCCCAGACAGTTTATATCTAAATAAGTAGATTTTATTAAACAGGATAATAGTCAACCCCATTTTAGAACTTCCTCAAATTATTGGTTAAGAATCACATCTGAGATTTCATATCTAATCAGGTATTAGAATGAATGAATATAGTTGATTTTATTTTCATTTTATACAGTAGATCCTCTCTTAAGTAACATTCACTTAATCATTTAACAAAGAAGTTCATCCTATCTGTTCCTCACTGAACACCAGCTAAGAAACCATGAGACATTAAACCATGGTGCCTTACTTTCCCATAAACCCATGTTCTTCTGTTTCCACTAGCTCTACACCTTTATGTCAAGTTGCTGTGACTACATAGCTTTGTTAAAAATGTGTAAAATAAGTAAATATGAATAGAAAAGGATAGTTGTTTGAAGGAAACTAAGTTGAGTATTTGAGACAATATTGTCCTTACCTGTTAGCACCAGAAAACAGTAATTCAAAATGCACTACTTAAATCCCATTCACAATTGCCACACATAGAAAAAAAATACTTAGGGACACAGCTAACCAGGGAGGTGAAAAATCTCTACAATGAGAATTAGAAAACACTGCTTGAAGGAATCAGAGAAAACACAAACAAATGGAAAAACATTTTATGCTTATGGATAAAAAGAATCAATATCATTAAAATGGCTATACTGCCCAAAGCAATTTACAGATTCAATGCTATTCCCATCAAACTATCAATGACATTCTTCACAGAACTAGAAAAAATATTTTAAAATGTATATGGAATGAAAAAAGAGCCCAAATAGCCAAGGCAATCCTAAGCAAAACAAAAACAAAAACAAAACAAAACAAACAGCAACAACAACAAAAAGCTGGAGGAATCACATTATCTGACTTCAAGCTATACTACAAGGCTACAGTGACCAAAACGGCATGGTATTGGTACAAAAACCGACACATAGACCAAAGGAACAGAATAGAGAGCCCAGAAATAAGGCTACACATCTACTACCATCTGATCTTTGACAAAGCTGACAGACACAAGTAATGGGAAAAAGACTCTCTGTTCAATTAATGTTGCTGGAATAACTGGCTAGCCATATGTAGAAGATTGAAGCTGAACCCCTTCCTCACACGATAAATAAAAATCAACTCAATATGGATTAAAGACTTAAATGTAAAACTCAAAACTATATAAACGCTGGAAGACAACCTAGGCAATACCATCCTGGACATAGGAACGGGCAAAGATTTCATGACAAAGACACCAAAAGCGATTGCAACAAAAGCAAAAATGGACAAATGGGATCTAATTAAACTAAAGAGCTTCTGCACAGCAGAGGAAACTATTAACAAAGTGAACAGACAGCCTACATAATGGGAGAAAATTTTTGTAAACTATGCATCGGACAAAGGTCTAATAATATCCAGCATCTATAAAAAACTTAAACAAATTTACAAGAGAAAATCAAACAACCCCATTAAAAAGTAGGCAAAGGACATGAACAGACACTTCTCAAAAGAATACATGCGTGCAGCCAACAAGCATATGAAAAATAAGCTCAATATCATTGATTGCTAGAGAAAGGCAAATGAAAAACCCAATGAGATATCATCTCACACCAGTCAGAATGACCATTAGTAAAAAGTCAAAAAATAACAGATGCTATTAAGGTTATGGAAAAACAGAACCCTTATACACTGTTGGTGGGAGCGTTCATCCATTGCGGAACGCAGTATGGCAATTCCTCAAACAGGTAAAAGCAGAACTACCATTCGACCCAGCAATCCCATTACTGGGCATATGCCCAGAGGAATATAAATCATTCTACTATAAAGACACATGCATGCCAATGTTCATTGCAGCACTATTCCCAATAGCAAAGACATGGAATCAGCCTGAATGCCCATCAATGACAGACTTCATAAAATGTGGTACATATACACCATGCAATATTATGCAGCCATAAAAAAAGAGAACACGATCATGTATTTTTCAGGAACATGCAGTAGGAGGTTATCATCTTTATCAAACTAATGCAGGAACAGGAAACCAACTACCAAATGTTCTCACTTATAAGTGGGAGCTAAAGGATAAGAACTTATGAACACAAAGAAGGAAACAACAGACCCTGGGGTCTACTTGACAGGAGAGGGTAGGAGGAGAGAGAGGAGAAGAAAACATAACTATTGGGTACTGAGCTTAATACCTGTGTGATGTAATAATATGTGCAACAAAGCCCCATGACACAATTTGATGATTTAACAAATGGTGTTAACCTATTTAACAAATCTTCATGTGTATCCTCAAACCTAAAATAAATTTTTAAAAATGCACTACTTAGGAACAAATGTATAAAACTGGAAATGATTTGTAAAATTAATGAATGATAATGCCAACAATTACTTTGCAACTCCTTTTAATTTCTCACTCCCCTCTAAATAAAAATAACACTGGAAATGGCATATATTATGGATAAGCACACACAAGAAATATCAAGGGGAAGTATCAATGGACTCATGTTAAAAATTGGTAAGAGTGTGCACGTGTATACTTTAAGTTAACATCTAGGTCTGAAACAAAAGTCCAGTCACTGTGGGTTCACAAGGTAGGATCCAATGACAGGTGTCCTGTGTGTCCCCATTCTCTCAAGATATGTTTCCTGTCTGAGTTTTTATTTTCTACAAAATTAGTTTCTAAGAACAAGTGAATAAAAAGGAAAGGATATCACAGGTAGTAGTGATTAACTTGGTAAAAGCCATAATCCTGCTTTGAATTACTTAATACAAATCTCTTGATAATAACAATTCATGCATTAATCAAGGTAATTATTCTAGTACCTCATGGATAAACTAAGAACTTTAAAGATGCTATTTTTTAGGTGGTGACATGGAAAGCCTTTTATTCTTGGTAGCTTGACTTTAATATTAAGCCACATTTGGTCTCCCTTAGTCACTGAATTGGACTGCATCTATTACTCATGGGTCAACATGAAAAGTAATGACTTAAAAAATTGTGATTTTTGTCAGGAACAGTTAACACATTGTTTTGAAAGGGCTTAAATTCAAGATAAAATAAAAAGATTCAACTGGGTCTTTCTCACCAGATTTTTTCATCTTCCCCCACCCTTTTCTTCAGTGTTGAAGAAAATTGAAGTATTGAACATTTCAAAAGGTTTTATTTGTAAATGCTTTTTATTTTTATTTCAAAGATGAACAGTGCCTAATATCATCACACCAGCTTCACAATTTTGCTTGCTGGAGGTGGATATAAATGACAACTCTTCTGGAAGCAAGGAGGTGTGGGCCTGTCTCCTGAACTGCTCAGTAGGAAGCTGACATTTCATCACTAAAGTTCAGTGCATTGGAACATTGTTCTAGTCATAACAAACTGTATAAATTACAAAATCCTGGCAACACATTCTAGCCATTAAGCTGCATATCGCATATCCCTTTATTTTCATTCTGGAAAGCTTTTATTAATTCATAAAATGATTTTTCTTGGTAGACAGAAATTGGAAGCTGGGAGAACAAACAACAAAAACAGGCCCACTTGTTTCCCAGCTGAACGATTTGACCAGATACATTAGCATTTAAATTTTTTCTGAAAAATTCCACCCATCACCAATTAGTATATATATATATATATTTTTTTAACATACCACTGCAAATTCATATCTCCCTGCCTTTTCATCCGATGGTATTTTGCAAAATATTTTTCATTTTAATATTCTAAGCATAGTTTATTACACATCACTTCAACATTATATTTTTTCTCTTTTGGAATTACAAATGGGGTCACCATAAGAGTATTAGAGCAACAAATTATATCCTTAAAACCTGAAGCTGTTCAATATTTGCCCAATAAGCTTTTTCTTACCCATAATCCCATCAAGGTTGAGACAACAAAAGATTTAGACATTGTATTATTTGCAGTTAAATCATTATTGATAAGTACAGAAAGAATAATAATTAAGAGTAATTTTTACATAACCATTTTAGTTATAAAAAGATGGACTACTTTATACAGTTTGTGATAAAATTTCACAATATAACAACAAATTGGGCTCTTTTTACAAGACATTATATATACAATAAGTTGCATAAAGTGTACCAATCCTTTGTGTGTGTCTCAGAGATGCTAACATATAAATATATACATTTATATAATCACCAAACCGATGAAGACATAAAACATTTCCTTAAGATGATGCTTTTCCATGCATGCACTAAGATGACGCTTTTCCATGTATGCCATCTTCCAGAATACCTCCAGTTATTCTTACTGTAGACTAACCTGTCTGTTGTGACCTGTGATCATCCCTATATGTTACATCTTCTTAAAAATATGTAAATGGGCCAGGCGTGGTGGCTCACGCTGTAATCCCAGAACTTTGGGAGGCCAAGGTGGGCGGATCAGGAGATAGAGACCATCCTGGCTAACACAGTTAAACCTCGTCTCTATTAAAAAAATACAAAAAAATTAGCCCGGCATGGTGGCAGGAGCCTGTAGTCCCAGTTACTCGGGAGGCTGAGGCAGGAGAAAGGCGTGAACTCGGGTGGCGGAGCTTGCAGTGAGCTGAGATCGCGCCACTGCACTCCAGCCTGGGCGACAGAGCAAGACTCTGTCTCAAAAAAAAAAAAAAAAAAAAAGAGGAAGAAGAAAAAATATGTAAATGAAGTAAAACAGGATGCGCTCTTTTTTTTCTATTTCTCTATGTCAGTATATTTTTGAGATTGATCCATTTTGTGATGAGTCATGGTAGCAATTCATTCTCTTTAATTGCTGTGTAGTAGTCCATTTTATTATTATGTTTGTTCTTTTAACAGCTTTATTGAGCTAAAGTTTACATACCTTTAAATTCACCCTTTTAAATCACTAACTTAAAAGGTTTTGAGTATATTCTCAGAGTTGTACAACTATCATCATTATTTAATTTTAAAACTTTTTCATTGCTCTAAGAAGAAATTCCAAACCCTTTAGCAGTCAGTCCCCATAACTTTGCTCCTCAGCCCCTGGAAACCACTCACCTATTTTCTGTCTCTATGAATTTGTCTATTCTGGACATTTCAAATAAATGAAGTAAAACAAGATGTACCACAGTTTACCTATTAATTCACCCATTGATGGCATTCATTTGCTTCCAGTTTGGGGCCATTATGAAAAATGCTATGAAAATTCTTGTCTCTTTGACATAATTTACATTAATTTCTGGGTTACATGAATTGTAAACTTGTACAACTAAAAACTGCTAAACATTTTTCCAAATTGGTTGTACAATTCTTCAATATCTCTAGTAATATATGAGAGCCATATATTATAATTGGTGCATATTAAAATTGCACCATAATCTCTAAAATACTTGGTATTGTCAGTACTATTAATATTAACCATTATAGAAGTTGTATAGTAGAATTACATCATAGATTTAATTTACATGTCCTTGATAATTACTGATATTAAACATCAGTAATTTAAATACTGGCTAATTGTTACTCTTCCTTTGTGAAACATGTACTCAAATACTCGATTATTTTCATTGGATTGTTTTTCTTCTCCATATTGAGTTGTAAGAGTTTTTTATATATTCATGACATAAGACTTTAGAACATATATGCATAATCTGTTTTATTTCAATACATGTAACTTGCCTTTAAATTTTCTTAATGATAACTTTTGAAGAGTAGAAAATTTTTATTTGGATCAAGTTAACTTTATGTTTTCTTCTATAGATAGTACTTTTTTCTGCGTCCTGTCTAACAAATCTTTGTCTATACCATTCTAATTTTTTTCTTCTAAATTTTTATGTTTTACCTGCACATTTCAGTATATAATTATTTTTACTATACTATCTCAGAATAATAAAAATGAAGTGAAAAAGCAATGAAAACGTTTTAAAATTAAATAATGACGATAGTTGCACAACTCTTGAGAATATACTAAAAACCTTTTAACTTAGCGATTTAAAAGAGTGAATTTAATGATAGGTGAACTTTATCTCAGTAAAGCTGTTAAAAAGAACAGGCTGTTATAATAATAAAATGGACTACTACACAACAATTAAAGAGAATGAACTGCTGCAATGACTCATCACAAAATGGATCAATCTCAAAGATATACTGACATAAAGAAATAGAAACAAAAGCCTCTTTTTGTATTTTGTGTGAAGAAGACGGTGTGGTTTATTTTTTAATTAATATTTAATTGTTTCAGCACCACTTGATCAAAAGACTATCCTTTCCACATTGAATTACTTTGATACCATTGTTGAAAATCAATTTGCCAGATAGGTAGATAGATAATAGGTAGATAGATAGATAGATGATAGATAGATAAAAAATAGACAGATAGATAGATAGATAGATAGATAGATAGATAGATAGATAGATAGATATGAGTGTACTTGTAGATCCCCTATTTTGGAGAAGTTCATTGAGCTATATGTGTTTATTTATGCCAACACCCTACTGTCTTGAACCCAACAGCTTTTTACTAAGACTTTTTTCAGATAGTGAAATTCTCCAACTTTGTTCGTTTTCAAAATTTCTTGTGGTTACTTATTTTCCTTTGCATTTTCAAATGTAAATAATTTAGTCAGCATGTCAATTTTTAAGAAAAAAGATGCCAGAAATTTGGAATTATTTTAAATCTGTGAATCAGTTTTGGGAATGATTGATAGCTTAGCAATATTGAGTCATCTAATCCATGATCATAATAAATCCTTCCATTTAGGTCTCTTTAATTCTATAAACATGGTGCATTAGTCAGTGTTCTCCAAAGAAACAGGACCAGTAGGATATGGACATATATATGTGTGCACATGTCTGTGTGTGTGTGTAGTTATAAGGAAATGGCTCCTGTGATTATGGAAGGGCTAGGAAGTGCTATGATCTGCCTTCTGCAATCTGGATCCCAAGAAAACCTGAAAGTGTAGCCCTGGCCCAAGGCCAAAGGCCTGAGACACCAATAATATAAACTCCAGTTTGAGGTCAGGAAACAAAAGTTCCAGCTCAAGTAGCTGAGTAGAAAGAGTGAGTTCTCTTTTCCTCTGGCTTTTTGTTGTGCTCAGACCCTCAGTGAGTTGGATTATGCCCACCCATATTTGGGAGGGCAATCTGCTTTACTCCATCTACTGATTCAAATACTGATATCATCCAGAAACACCTGCGCAGATAGACTCAGAAATCATTTTTAACTGAGTCTCTGCGCACCCCATCATCCAGTCAAGTTGACACATGAAGCTAACCATCATGCATGGTTTATGCTTTACAGCACACAGGTCTTGTACATAATTTGTCAAGTATCTTCCACCTGTTTGATGAGAAGCAACTGACTGGGAGAAAATATTTTGAAACCACATATTCAAAATAGGATTCAATCCTGAATATGTAAAGAACTCTAAAATATATAAGGACGCTTGGGGAGAAATTGCTCTGTAACCTATTTGTGGTCATGGTTACATGAATCTATTTTCAAAAACTCATAGAAAACATACAAAAAATGTGTATTACCATTATTATTTTGAGAAGAAATAAATAATCCATAAAACATCACAATTGTTCCTTTAATAATTATTGACATCATTTCTGGAAACCGGCATACTTTTCTATTTTAGTTGTTATTTATTTTTTCTTTAACTTTCCTGCCTCCACCTGGGATCTTTATTAAACTTCTGTTCAAAGATCTTTTAGTATCCATAGTAGTATGACTCTGTTGGTGATAATTTTTCTCAACTTGTGTTTTTTTGAAATCTTTATATTGCACCTTGGTGTTTCAAGTATATTTTTGCTGGTTATAGAAGTCTAGTCAGCAAAACTTTTTGCTTATCACATTAAAGGTGTCCGTTTATTGTTTTTTGACTTTCATAATTCTGTTAGAAAGTCTGTTGTCAGGTTCAGTGTTGCCCTTTTGGAAAGAATTTATCTTTTTTTCCCCCGACTGGTTTTGGGTTTTTTTTGTTTTTATTTTTTCCAGATTTTCTCTTGATCTTTCATTTTCAGCAATTTGATTTTGATGTGTTTTAAAAACTAATTCCAAAATTCTTTTTGAAATGTAATACAATTCTTTTTTTTTTTTTTTTTTTTTTTGAGACAGAGTCTTGCTGTGTCGGCCAGGCTGGAGTGCAGTGGCACAATCTCTGCTCACTGCAACCTCTGTCTCCCGGGCTCAAGCAATTCTCCTGCCTCAGCCTCCCGAGTAGCTGGGATTACGGGCGTGTGTCACCATGCCTGGCTAATTTTTGTATTTTTAGTAGAGACAGGGTTTCACCATGTTGGCCAGGCTGGTCTCAAACTGCTGACCTCAGGTGATCCACCTGCCTCGGCCTCCCAAAGTGCTGGGATTACAGGTGTGAGCCACCGCACCCAGCTTGAAATGTAATACAATTCTTTAACGTGTAGTTGATTACCTTCATCAGTTTTGAAAAAATATATATAATTATTTCTTGAACCATAGTTTCTTGCCATATTCTTTCTCTCCTTTTCTTCTAGAACTCCAAAGTGTATGTGGTAAAATCTTTTACAGTGTCTCTTTATGTATTTCATGCTGTTTTGTTTTACTCTGTTTTTCGTTTTTTTCACTATTTTTCTCTAAGTTTTAGTTTTAATAGGTTCTATTGATTTTCTTTAGCTGTTTGTTTTTAATGCTGAACACATCCAGTGAATGCTTACAAATATTGGATTTTTCAGTGTTAGTTTATGTACTTTTTAAATGCATATCATTTCTCTGGTAAATTTATTAATTTTTATGCAATATAATTAAGCTTCTCTTCATGCTGTTTTACATGTTTATAGTAGTAATGTTAAAGCTCTTTTTGTTCATTTAGCATATAAATCTTGTAAATATATGGTTTTATTGGCTCTATTTTTCAATAATATATGCACTGGGTCACATATTATTGCTTCTTAACATGTCTACCCAATTTAGTCTCAATGCCAGACTGTTCCTAAAATGACATAAAAGCTGAATTTGATGTGTATTTCCCCAGAGATATCAAGCCTTTTTCTTGTACAGGTAGCCAGAGTGATGGATGGATCACCTTCATCCAATCAAGAAATAAGCATCTCAGGGATGGGTTACAGCTTGCATTTACCTCATTTTCACTCTGGTTTCAAAGATCTTAAGGGCACAACTTGTCTGATGTTATTAAACATCCTTCCATCTGCCAGGACTATGACTTTTAAGCACTGTTCAACTGTACGGAACTTCATTGCATGTTTCTATCCAATCCTTAAATGCCTCAGCATTCAACTAAAGTCCAGTGGGAGAAAATTGGCAGCCCTATATTTAGGCCTTTCCAGGTTCCAAACTGTCACACTAGCCAAAGCAGCAATCAAAAGCTCCACTGGTTTATCTTTAGCCCAGCAGACTCTTCCTACTTAGGCAAGCCTGGTCCACAGTCCATGCCCAGATTTGCAAATGTTCCCTGAGGAAAAAAACAATAAAATCCATGGAGAGGGGGGCGGTAAGAACTTCTACTCAACTGGGAAAGAATCTTTTCTGTCTAATGTCTTCTAAAATAATATGACATTTGTAACAATCATTTTCCCACTTTGAATAGTGGGAATTATGGCTTACATAATAATTGGAGTACAAAACTATATAATGGAAACTTAAGACAGTTATTGTAAATATTTCAGAAATATGACAGCATATCTAAAGATGAGCCATCACATTACCTACCTCTCAAATGAAACTTATTAATAAATTGAGATTGAAGAATATGACTCAGAATAATGCAGAACTTTCTCAATGCAATTACTTCTTTTTTTTTGTTTTGAGACGGAGTTTCGCTCTGTCACCCAGCACGATCTCGGCTCACTGCAAGCTCCGCCTCCTGGGTTCACACCATTCTCCTGTCTCAGCCTCCCGAGTAGCTGGGACTACAGGCGCCTGCCACCACACCCGGCTAATTTTTTGTATTTTTAGTAGAGACGGGGTTTCACCGTGTTAGCCAGGATGGTCTCGATCTCCTGATCTCGTGATCCGCCTGCCTCGGCCTTCCAAAGTGCTGGGATTGCAGTTGTAAGCTACCGCTCACGGCCATTACTTATTCTTTTGTTTTGTTTTGTTTTGTTTTCTTTTTGCAAACCAAAGAATTTTATTTGGAGTAATAGCTAAGAAAACAGCTTTTTATGGAAACTGAAAAAGAGAGTAGAGGAAATGTAAGAGCTACTCCTTAAGAAATAACTTTAATAGTTAAAAAACTTTCATAGAATCTTACTAAAAAGGAGACAACATTAGTTTAACTTTTGACAGAGATAAAAATAACAGAGCAAGAATCTGGCCTAATAACCAGACCTCGGATTAGTATACTTTCTAGTTATAGATGTAAAACTTCAAAGTACATATATTCAGTACAAGTCAAAAAAATATAAAATAGTGCTAGAACATCCTTTACTTTTTCATGTCCTTGAAAACGAGAAGAGTAATATACTTAAGTAATTCCTTCTTAAGAATGTCCCTTAAACTGTAACAACTTCATAGCAGCTTGACTTAGTGTACTTATTCCTTAAAACAGCAGTCCCCAACCTTTGGGCACCAGGGACTGGTTTCATGGAAGACAACTTTTCCATGGATGAGGGGGGTGGTTTGGGGATGAAATTGTTCCACCTCAGATCATCAGGCATTAGTTAGATTCTCATAAAAATATGCACAACCTAGATTCCTCACATGCGCAGGTGACAATAGGGATCACACTCCTATGAGAATGTAATGCCGCTGATCTGACAGGAGACAAAACTCAGGCAGTAATGCTGGTTCACCTGCTGCTCACCTTCTGCTGTGCAGTCCAGTTTCTAATAGGCCACAGACCTGTACCAGTCCGCGACGCAGCATGTGGGGACCGCTGCTTTAAAAGTCATAAAGATGATAAATTCAGAAATAATTTAAGCAGCCTACTCTCAAATAAATACTTGTAAAATATTGAAATGTCTAGGAGCCAAGTGGTCAAGAAATGAGAAGTACATCATATTATATGTTCCTTTTGTCACTAATTTAAATCATTCTTTCATTTATAGCTCAGGGTCCTTTAATTGTCTGCCTAGTCTATGCATATAAGTTATAAAGTACCTACTATGATCTACATGAAAGGAAAGTATTATAGAGAACAAACAGAGCCAATGAAATCCCCAAATTAGAAATATTCCTTCCTTAGGTAGATTTGGTAAAATAAAATAAAATAAAATAAAATAGCCACTGTTTAGCTTATGTTGCCAAGTCAATTGATTAGAAACTATAGTTTTTTGTTTGTTTGTTTGTTTGTTTGTTTGTTTTTGTAAATAGTGTCTCACTTTGTCACTCAGGCTGGAGTGCAATGGTGCAATCTGGGCTCACTGCAATCTCAGTCTCCCGGGTTCAAGCGATTCCCCTGCCTTAGCCTTCCAAGTAGCTGGGATTACAGATGCCCACCACCACGCCCAGCTACTTTTGTTTCTGCATTTTTATTAGAGATGGGGTTTCACCATGTTGGCAAGGCTGGTCTTGAACTCCTAACCCCAAGTGACCGCCCACCTCAGCCTCCCAAAGTGTTGGGATTACAGGCGTGAGCCACTGCGCCCAGCCTAGAAACTGTAGTTCTTAAATGTTTCTCTGGTAGACTCAGAAATAATTAGCTCTGTCTTGTTTTCCTTCCTCTTTCTTCCTTCTCTTTCTCTTCCTCCCTTTTCTTATTTAAATATTAACCTTTGAAATGACTGTAGTTAACAACAATATATTGTATTCTCGAGAAATGCTGAGAGTAGATTTTAAGTGTTCTCATCAAAAAATGATAACTACATGAGGTAAAGTATGCTAATTAGCTTGATTTAGCCATTCCACAATGTATATACATTTCAAATTACCATGTTGTGTACACTAAAAATATACAATTTTATGTCAATTTAAAAAAATAAAAAATGTAAAAACCTAATGAAGTAACAGAATGAAGCAAATAGTATCCTCTCCTGATTTAACTCAGAGGCTTTACTTTAGCATTTCTTCATTATTGGATCAAATCAAAGTTCACAGTAGCTCTTCAATGAATATTTCTTGAATAAATGAATGGATCAAATTCAGGGAATATGGGAATAAATAATGGAGTGAGTTAAAATATGTATCACTTTAAGATTTGGAACCTCTGGGAAAATTATTTTTTATTTCTGATCACATAATACCTCAAGTTATTTTATTCCTTCATTTTTTTTTATTTGGACAGAATAGAATATTTTTCATCCATGCTACTTAAACATTCTTTTGGGTCCTTGCTGTCTTTTGCTATAACCTGAATATCAATTGTTCTTTAATATTTTATCTTTAGTGTTTGGCTAAGTTATATTTCATGGCATGTAATAACATTTGTAATGCTATTCATAGTAGATAGATTCAATTTGCCCTCTCAATGGCTTTATACTTGAATAAGCACCTGTGCTTTTTCTACTGAGCCTATGAAAAGTTTCTCATCAAAATATATACTTTGTTGGTAAGCATATCCTGTTATTTGGTATTTTATTTGACATTAAATATATGAACTAGTATAAAAGTACAAAAATATGAAAGAAATAAATAATAATTGAAATTTAGCATAATTAATGCTCTATTTTTCAAAAGAACCATTAAGAAAATGAGTTGGCAAGCCATAGAGTGGGGAAAATTATTTCCAATCCATATATCAGATAAAGGACTCATAATCAGACTAGATAAAGAGCTGTACATAAGAAACACAAAGAAAAATCAATAAAAATGGTCAAAATTTAGAACAGATGTATGAAAAAGAATGACAAAATATCTAAGAAGCACATAAAAATGTGCCCAACATTATTAGTTGTCAAGGAAGCATAAAATCAAAATAGTTGACTACTATACATTCCTAAAATGGCTAAAATTTTTAAAGACTAACAAAACCAAAGGTTACCATGAATATACAGCAACTGGAGCTTTTCTAATTAGTAGTGGTTGAGTAACATAATAAAAATAAACAGGAAAATTAATAATTTCTTATAACAATGCATATTTACTTCTTCTGTGATCTAGTGATTCCTCTTCTATGTAGAGTGCAAGATAAATTAAAATATATGCACATAAAATGTTCATACAAAACTATTTACAATAGCTGAATTCATCCTAGCCAAAACCCAGAATACTTAAGAACAGAAAATGGATAAACAAACAATTATAATATGGAACACTCCTCACCAACAGTGAATGCATTTCAAAATTATTAAGGTTAAAGAAACCAGACACAAAAGATTAGATATCATATGATTCTACTTATATGAAGTTCTAGAACAAGTGAAACTAAGCTATAGTGATAAAAGCCCAAATTTGCCTCAGGATGTAGGGGTGGGGATTGACTAAGAAGGGGTGCAATGGAACTTTATGGAGTGATGAAAATTTTCTATGTAATAGTGTTGTGGGTTACACATGTGTAAGAACTTGTCAAAGTCGATTAAACTATAAACATAAGGTATACATATTTCCCTGTAAATTTCATTATATAATGTCAATTTATAATATATATCCCAATTTATAATACATAACTAGAAATATAGAACAAATTCAGAAGAAACTGTTGTTGGATTTTGGAGGTGGAGCAAGACAACTGAATAGAATCCTCCACTGATTGTCCTCCCTATAGGAACACCAAATTCTACAATTATCTACAGAAAAAAAAAGCACCTTCATAAGAAACAAAAATCAGGTAATTGATGCCAGTACCTGATTTTAACTTTACATCACTGAAAGATGCACTGAAGAGGGTAGGAAAGACAATCTTGAACTGGCAAAGTCAGCCATCCCCGCAACCCCAGCAGAAGACACTGGGCAAAAAGAGAGAATCTGTGTGCCTGTGGGAGGGAGAGCATAGTAATTGTGGGACTTTGCACTGGAACTCAGGGTTGCCAACACCAGGCAGAAATCAGCAAACACTCATGAAGGGAGTATTCAGACAAGCCCTAGCAAGAGCGGAATCGCCCATCCCAGCAGTCAGAACTTGAGGTTCAGTGAGCTTTCCCATGGCAGCCTAAAAAGTGCTCTGGGGTCCTAAATAAACTTGAAAGACTGTCTAGGACACAAGGATTGCAACTCTTAGACAAGTCCTAGGGCTCTGCTGGGCTCAAAGCCAGTGGCTTTGGAGGGCATATTACCTAGTGAGATACCAGCCTGAGCAGCTAAGGGAGTATTTGCACCACCCCTACCCCAAACCCAGGCAGCGCAGCTCACAGTTCCAAAAAATACCTTTTAATTCAACTTGAGGAGAGGAGGGGGAAAAATAAAGAGGATTTTGAAGTGCAACTTGGATATCAGCTCAGCCACAGTATGATAGGGCACGGAGTACAGCCGGGAGGCCCCCCTTCCAGGCCCTAGCCCCCAGTTGACATTTCTAGACACAACTTGGGCCAGAAGGGAACACATTGCCTTGAAGGGAAGGACCCAGTACTGGCAGAATTCACCACCTGCTGACTAAAGAGCCCTTAAGCACTGAATAACAGCAGCAGTAACCAGGTAATACAAACCATGAGCCTTGGGTGAGACTCTGAGACACACTGGATTCAGGTGTGACCCAGCATATACACAGCTGTAGTGGCAATGAGAGATATCCCTTCTGTATGAGAAATATAGAGTGAAGAATGAAGGGGACTTTGTCTTACTGCTTAGGTACCAGCTCAGCCACAGTGGGGAAGTGAGTTCTTGGGTTCCCTGATTCCCAATTTTTGCTCTTGGACAGCATTTCTGTATGCACCCTGGGCCAGAAGGGAGCCCACTGCCCTATAAAATGAGTCACAGGCCTGGGAGAATTCACCATAAGCTGACTGAGGAAACCTTGCGCCTTAAGTAAATACCTGTGGTACTCTGGCAGTACTCCCCACGGGCCTGTGGTGGTGGTGAACATGGGGAGAAACTCCTCTGCCTGGAGAAAAGGGAAGATAGATTGGGAAGGACTTTGTCTTGTGATTTTGGTGCCAGCTTAGCCACAGTAGAATAGAACACCAAGTAGATTTCTGAGGTTTCTGACTCCAGCTCTAGCTCCAAGATAGCATCTCTGAACAAACCCAGGACCAGGGAGTGCTCACCATGCTAAAGGGAAGGACACAAGACTGGCTGGTGTTGCCACCTGCTGATTGTAGAGCCCTAGGTCATTAGGCAAACATAGGCAGTGGCCAAGTGGTGGTTACAATGGGCTTTGGGCGAGACTCAATGCTGACCTGGCCGCAGGTCTGACCCAGTGCAGTCCTAGTAGTGGTGGCCAAAGGTGTGCATGTGTTACCCCTCTCATAGCTCCAAACAACTCAGCATAGAGAGACAGGAAGATTCAATTTGTTTGGGAGAAAGTAAAGGAAGAGAACAGGAGTCTCTGCCTGTAATCCAGAGCATTCTAGCGATGCTTATCCAAGATTACCAATGCAGTACGTCTACAAGTATGCAAGAACTACAGCATTACTTAGCTCTGGGTACATCCTAATTTAGATACAGCTTCAGTGACCAAAGCTTAGATCACAACACCCAAGTCCTTTGAATACCTGGAAAACCTTCCCAAGAAGGATGGATACAAAAAAGCCCGGACTGTGATGACTACAATAAATACCTAACTCTTCAAAGACCAGACACCAGCAAACATCCACAAGCATGAAGAACATCCAGGAAAACATGAATTCACTAAATGAACTAAATAAGGTACCAAGAACAAATCTCAGAGACACAGAGATAATTGATCTTTTACACAGAATTTAAAATAGCTATTTTGAGGAAACTCAAAGAAATTCAACACAATGCAGAGAAAGAATTCAAAATCCTACCAGATAAATTTAACAAAGAGATTAAAATATTTAAATACAATCAAGAAGAAATTCTGGAGTTGAAAATGCAATTGACCTACTGAAGAATGCATCAGAGTTGTTTTCTTTTGCTTTTGAGACAGAGTCTCATTCACTCTACAGCTCAGGCTGGAGTCCAGTGGCATAATCTTAGCTCACTGCAGCCTCCATCTCCCAGGTTCAAGCGATTCTCCTACCTCAGCCTCCTGAGTCGCTGGAATTACAGGTGTGAGTCTCTGCACCAGGCTCATCAGAGACTTTTAATAGCAGAATTGATCAAACAGAAGAAAGAATTAGTGAGTAACAGGCTATTTGAAAATATACATTCAGAAGAGACAAAATGAAAAAGATTTTTAAAAAATGAAACACACCTACAAGATCTAAAAAATATACTTAAAAGGGCAAAACTAAGTGTTATTGGCCTTAAAAAGGAGGTAGAGAAAGGGATAATAAAAAGTTTATTCAAGGGAATAATAACAGAGAAATTTCCAAATTTAGAGAAAGATATAAATATCCAAGGAAAAGAAGGTTATAGAACACCACTGTGACTTAACCAAAAGAAGACTACTGCAAGGTATTTAATAATCAAACTCCAAAATGTCAAGGATAAAGAAAGGATTCTGAAGGCAACAAGAGAAAAGAAAAATAATAATATGCAATTGAGCTCCAATATGCCTGGCAGAAGACTTTTTGGTGGAAATCTTACGAGCCAGGAGAGAGTGGCATGACATATTTAAAGTGATGAAAAGAAAAATATTTTACTCCAAAATAGTATATTTTGTGAAAATACATTTCAATTGTGAAGGAGAAATACTTTCCCAGACAAACAAAAGCTGAAGAATTTCAACAATACCAGACCTGTCCTGCAGGATATGCTAAAAGAAGTACTTCAATCAGTAGGAAAAAGATGTTAATTTCCCATGAGAAATCCTCTTAAGGTAAGAAACTCACTGGTAATTGTAAGTACACAGGAAAACACAAAACATAATAACACTATAACTCTAGTGTGTAAACTGCTATTAAGTAGAAAGTATAAAACATGAACCAATCAGAATTAATAACTACAATAACTTTTCAAGATGTAGACAATAACATGTAAGTAGGAAGAACAAAAAGTTTAAAAGTGTGGAAACAAAGTTAAAGTGTAGAGTTTGTTAGATTTTAATTTGCTTGTTTGTTAGTTTGTGTGTTTATGTAAGCAGTGTTAAGTTTGTTATCAGCTGAAAATAATGGGTTATAGAAAACTATTTGCAAGCCTCATGGTAACCTGAAATAAAAAAACACACAATGGATACACAACAAACAAAAAGTAAGAAATTAAATCATACCACCAGAGTAAAACACCTTCATTAAAAGGAAGACAGGAAGAAAGGAAAGAAGAAAGAGAAGACCACAAAACCACTAGTAAACAAATGAGAAAATGGCAGAAGTTAGTCCTTACTTAATGACAATTATGTTTATTGTAAATAAACTAAATTTTTCAATAAAAAGACAAGGAGTGGCTCAATAGATTTAAAAAAAACAAGAACTCTATAATCTGTTGCCTACATGAAGTACACTTTACTTATGAAGACATATATACACTGAAAATAAAGAGATGGAAAAAAAATATTCCATGCCAGTGAAAACCAAAAAAGACCAGGATTAGGTATACTTATATCAGACAAAATAGATTTCAAGATAAAACTATAAGAAGAGACAAAGAAGGTCATTATGTAATGATAAAGGTGTTGATTCTTCAAGAGGATATAAAAATTATAAATATGCGTGCATTCAACACTAGAAGACCAAGATATATGAAGTAAATATTATTAGAGATGGACCAAAATACAATAATAGCTAGAGAGTCCAACTCCCCACTTTTAGCATTGGACTGATTTTCCAGACAGAAAATCAACAAAGAAACATCAGACTTAATCCGCATTATAGACCAAACATACCTAATATATATTTATGAAACATTTCATCCAGTGGCTTTAGAATACACATTATTTTCCTCAGCACATGGATCATTCTCAACAATAGACCATATGTTAGGCCACAAAGAAAGTATTAAAATATTTTAAAAACACTATCAAATATCTTCTCTGCCCACAATATAATAAAGTTAGAAATCAATAACCTGAGAGAATTTGAAAACTATAGAAACACATAGAAATTAAGGAATATGTTCCAGAATGACCAGTAGATCAATGAATAAATAAAGAAGGAAATTGAAAAATTTCTTGAAACAAATTACAATGAAAACACAATATACCAAAACCTACTGGATACATCAAAAGTGTCAATAAGAAGGAATTTTATAGCTCTAAGTGCCTATATCAAAAAAGAACAAAAATTTCAAATAAACAACCCAATGATGCATCTTAAAAACAGAAAAGCAAGACCAAACCAAACCCAAAGTTAGTCAAAGAAAAGAAATAATAAAGGTCAGAGCAGAATCAATGAAATAGAAACAAAGAAAACAATACAAAAAATCAAAAAAATAAAAAGTTGGGTTTTTTTAAAAAAGATAAAATTGACAAACCTTTAGCCAGAGTAACTACAAAAAAAAGAGTGGAGATCCAAATAAATAAAATCAGAGATGGAAAAGGAGACATTACAACTAACACCATAGAAATTCTAAGATCATTAGAGGCTATGATGAGCAACTACATGTCAATCAATTGCAAAACCTGGAAGAAATGGATAAATACCTGACACATACAAACTACCGAAAGTGAACCATGAAGAAATCCAAAACATGAACAGACCAATAGCAAGTAACAAGATCAAAGCCATACTAAAAAGTCTCCAAGAAAATAAAAGCCCAGGACCCAATGGCTTCGCTACTGAATTCTACCAAACATTTAAAGAAGAGTTAATACCAATTCTACTCAAACTATTCCAAAAAATAAAGGCAGAGGGAATACTTCCAAACTCATTCTATGGGGCCAGTATTACCCTGATACCAAAACCAGACAAAGACAAAATCAAAAAGGAAAACTACAGGCCAATATCTCTGATAAACATTGATGCAAAAATCCTCGACAAAATACTAGCAATTTATATCAACAACACATTAATAATATCATTCATCACGACTAAGTGAGATTTATCCCAGAGATGGAAGGATTTTTCAACGTATGCAAATTACTCAATGTGACACATCGTGTCAGCAGAATGAAGGATAAAAACCATATGATCATTTGAATTGATGCTGAAAAATCATTTGATAAAATTCAACATCCCTTCATGATAAAAACCCTCACAAAGCTGGGTTTAGAAACAACAAAATAATATATCAACATACTAAAAGCCATATATGACAGACCTACAGCTAATATTATGCTGAATGGTGAGAAACTGAAAGCCTTTCCTCTAACATTTGGAATACCATTAGGTTGCTCACTTTCATTGCTGTTACTCAACATAGTACTAGAAGTCCTACCTAGAGAAATTAGACAAGAGAAAGAAATAAAGAGCATCAAAATGGAAATAAAAGAAGTCACATTATCCTTATTTACAGAAAACATTATCTTACATTTGAAAAAAATGGTTCAAACTGATAACAAATTCAGTAAAATTACAGGAAACAAAATAAACATACAAAAATCTGTAGCATTTCTATAACCAGAGAGCAAACAATTGGAACAAGACATCAGGAAAATAATCCCATTTACAATAGCTACAAATAAAATAAAATACCTAGGAATTAATTTAACCAAAGAAGTGAAATATCTCTGTAATGAAAATATTTACACATTGATGAAAAAAATTGAAAGGGACAAGAAAAAATTGAAAGATATTCCATGTCCATGGATTGGAAGTATCAATTATGTCAAAATATTCATACTACCCAAAGCAATCTACAGATTCAATGCAATCTCTATCAAAATATCAATTACATTTTTCATAAAAATAGAAAAAAACAATTCTGAAACTTATATGGAACCACAAAACATTCAGTACAGTCAAAGATCTCCTGAGCAAAAGAAAAAAAATACTGGAGAAATGACATTATATGACTTCAAATTCTCCTACAGAGGTATAGTAGTAACCAAACAGCATGGTACTGACATTAAAACGGACACATAGACCAATGGAACAGAATAAAGCACCCAGAAACGTAACAATACATTTACAGCGAACTCATTTTCAACAGAAGTGCCAAGAACATGCATTGGGGAAGGACAGTGTCTTCAATAAATGGTATTGGGAAACCTGAGTCTCCATATGCAGAACGAAATTCGACCCCTATCTTCGGCCGTATGCAAAAATCAAATAAAAATGGATTAAAGAGTTAATTAAGTCTAAGACTTAAAACTATGAAACTACTATAAGAAAATATTGGGGAAAATCTCCAGGATATTGAACTGGGCAAAGATTTCTTGAGTAATATCCCACAAGCACAGGTAACCAAAGCAAATATTGGCAAACGGGATCACACCAAGTTAAAAAGCTTCTGCACAGTGAAGGAAACAATCAACAATGTGAACAGACAACCCACAGAGTTGGAGAAAACATTTACAAAGTATCCATTTGACAAGGGTTCAATAATGAGAATATATAAGGACCTAAAACAACTCTATGGGGAAAATATAATAATTTAATTTTAAACTGTGCAAAAGATATGAATGGACATTTCTCTAAAGAAGACATTCAATGGCAAAGAGATATACGAAAAGGTGCTCAACACCACTGATCATCAGAGAAATGCAAATCAAAAGTACAATGAGCTATCACTTCCCAGTTGAAATGGCTTCTATTCAAAAGGCAGACAATAACTAATGCTGCAGAGGATGGATGTTTAGAAAAGGGAACCATTGTACACTCTTGCTAGAGATGGAAATTAGTGCAATCACCATGGAGAACAGTTTAGCAGTTCCTCAAAAAACTAAAATTGAGCTATCATACGATCCTGCAATTCTACTCCTAGGTATATATCCAAAAGAAAAAAAAATGGTATATTGAATAAATATCTACACTCTCATGTTTATTGTGGCACTATTCACAATAGCCAAGATTTGGAAGCAAACTAAGTGTCCATCAACAGATAAATGGTTAAATAAAATGTGGTACATATACACAATGGAGTACTATTCACCCATAAGAAAAATGATATCCTGTCATTTGCAACAACATGGGTGGAACTGGAGATCATTATGTTAAGTGAAATGAGCCAGGCAAAAGAGTGAAGGAGAAACAGCCACATCTTACATGGGCAGAGCAGGAGGAAGAGAGGGCAGGGAATGTGCTACACACTTTTAAACAAGCAGATCTGAGCACTCACTATCACAATAGCAGCAATGGGGTAAGGGGGATCTGCCCCCATGACACAATCACCTCTTACCAGGCCCCACCTCCAACACTGGGTATTATCATTCAACATGAGATTTGGATGGGGACACAAATCTAAACCATATCGCTTACCAATCCACCAGTTCATGTTATTTCTAGTATGTGATATTATCAATAGAGCAGCTCTAAATATTGGCATACGGGTTTTACATGAACATGTGTCCTCATTGCTCTCGGTTAAGTACCTAGGAGAGGATTTCTGGGTAGGATGGTAATGTATAAGTTTATAAGAAAGGCTCTGTCAAACCGATTTGCAATATGGATGTAACATTTTGCATTCCCACCAGCAAAATCTGAGAGTACTGTTATTCTTCATCTTCAACAGCATTTATTAGTGTCAGTTTTTATTTATTTGATCCATGCTAATAGGTGCGTGGTACTATATATTGGAGTTTTAATTTCCATTTCCTTAATGACTTATGACATTTATGTTCTTATTTACTAGTTGTATGTCTTCTTCAGTAAAATACTGTTACAAACATTCACCCTTTAATTGGATTGTTTGTTTTCTTTGTAATGAGATTTGAAAGTTCTTAACATAACTTGGTTATCAGTCCTTTGTCACCTCTGTACTTTGCAAATATTTTCTACCTGTCTGTGGCTTGTCATTTCTTTTTCTTTGGAAAAAGTAGTGTATTTTGAAAATCAGAATTTTTTAACTTTGATGACCTCTATTATATTAGTTTTTTCTTTTATGAATTATGCTTTTTGTGGCCTAAGAAACTAAAATTTATGAATATTTATATTTCCTGGAAGTTTTACAGTTTTAGGTTTTAAATTGATGCCTATGATTCATTTCAATTTAGTTTCAAATTTAGTTCAAGGTATGAATTGAAGTTCTTTTTTGCATGTGGATATCTAATTGTCTCAGTGCCATTTGTGGAAAATGATGTTGTTGTTGGTTGTATTTCTAATTTTCTCTCTCATATTCAATCTATCAATGTGTTTATCCTTTTACTAATACTACATTTTCTTGACTACAATAAATTTATGTTAATCTTGAATCAAGTAGTTTAAAAAATACATGTATTTTGAGTATTAACTCTTCTATAGTGTAGTATCTTTAATTTCTAAATATACCTTATAGTCTTTCCATGACACTTTTCTTCTCAATTAGTTTACCTGTTAAATATTTAATCTACAATTTGAAATACTACCATGCTATCAAATATTAGAAAATTCTATTCTGCATTCCTCATTTGACCTTTTACAATAAAATATATCCCTGAGATCAGTACATCATTAACATTATCAAATAAGACCTCCCATTTTTCTCTAACCTGAAAATATTTAATTATATGATTCAATTTACTCAATCTGAATAGTAAGTTATATAAAATATTTATGTCAGAGTATTTTCAAAGGGGATTTGAAGTTCATTACAAAGGGGACAGTATGATTATAATAAAGCTAATAAATGAGATGTGCCTAAGTTTTTCCAAGGCTTCTTTTCGCTGGAGGTAAAAATAGGTTAATGGTAGTAGCTATAATCCTGTCAAAAAGGGTTTCTAACCCTACTTACTCATATAATAATTTCTAGTCACATTCAAAGTCACTCTCTGTCATCTCTGGAAATTTTTATGCAGTTGCTCACATGTAATTAACAACTAGAATATCAGCCAAAGTTATCCTGCAGTGGTAACCATATTTTCAATTTCTATTCTGATACTTAGTCTATGCCAATCTCCACTGCTCTCAAAATCACCTAACAAAATCTTATTATTGTATCTTTGGCATGTATTCAATTTAAAAGTCATAATCTCCAATAAGAATTGGATGTTAAAAACAGCAGTCTATTATATGAATCAAACGTATGGTTGGCTAAACATTTTTAAATCTTTATCCTTTCTTGGATTAGGAAACACAATGAGCACCTGATTCTCTCTACAATTTCCCCTTGATTCAGATTTTTTATTATCTGTCATCTGGAGACTTAGCAAACCTCTTATCTTATTTCCAAATCACCTGTCTCTTTTCCTTCTGGTTTTTCCCACTGTCAAAATGAAAATCTCCTGCAAAAATGGTTCTATTATATCAATTATTTCATAATTGTTGTATTTCTCTGTAGACATGGCAGATCAAATGTTTTTAATATATCACTCCCATGAATTCTATAAAAGTATAATAAATGGATTTACAATAATGGTTTAATTGACCCAAATGTATTCAGTGGTGAATTCTACCATGTATTTAAGTAAGAAATTATACCAACCTTTTACAATCTCTTCCAGAAGATAGACACAGGGGAAGTACTTCCCAATTCATTCTATGAGTTCAGTATTGCCCTAATACCAAAACCAAAGAAAGATATTACAAAAAAAGAAAACTACGGAACAATGTCTCTCATGAAGACAGATAAAAAAGTCCTCAACAAAATATTAGAAAACTGAATTCAGCAATGCATTAAAAGAATTATATACCACAACCAATTGGTATTTGTCCCAGCAATGCAAGACTGGTTCAAGGTTCAAAAAGAAAGTAATGTAACATATTACATCAACAAGCTAAAGAAGAAAAGGCACATGTTCATATCAGTAGATACAGGAAAAGTATCTGATACAACCCAGCAGCCATTTATGATAAAAACTCTCAGAAAAGTAGAAATAGAGGGGAACTTTCTCAACTTTATGAAGAATATCTATTGAAAACCTCAGCAAATATCCTACTTAATGATGAAAAACTGAAAACTTTTCTATTAAGACCAGGAAAATATAAGAATGTCGTCTTACCACTCCTTTTCAACATTGTCGTGGAAGCTCTAGCTAGTAAAATAAGATGAGAAAATAAAATATATGATATATAGATTGAGAAGAAAACAATTAAATTGTCATTGTTCTCAGATGGCATAAATGTCTATTTAGAAAATCTGAAAGAACTGACCAAAAAGAAAAAAAAAACTAGTAAGCTTTTTATAGCAAAAAACTGGAACTAGTAAGCAATTATAGCAAAGTTTCAGGATACGAAGTTAATATACAAAAGTCAAACACTTTCCTAACTATCAGTAATGAACAAATGGAATTTGAAATGGAAAATATTTCATTAAAAATCTAACAAAATATATATAAGATCTAAATATCTATATGAAGAAAACGATGAAACTCTCATGAAAAAAATTAAATAGAAACTAAAAAATGGAGAGACATTCTAGTTCATAAATAGAAAGCTTCAATACTGTCAACATGTTAGTCTTTCCCAATTTCATTTATAAATTCCATGGAATCCCAATCAAAATTCTAGCTAATTGCTTTGTGGATATTGACAAAGCAATAATGTTTACATTGAGAGACTAAAGACCCAGAATAGCCAACATAATATTGAAGGAAATCGAAGTCAGAGGACTGACACTACTCACCATCAGACTTACTTTAAAGCTATCAATACACTGTATTGTTGATACAAAATAAAATAAAATAGACAAATAGGTCAATGAAGTAGAACAGAGAGTCCAGAAATATACCCACCTAAATATAGTCAAATGACTCTTTTTAAAAGGCAGAAGCAATACAATGGAGAAAATATAATTGTTTAAACAAGTTGTGTTGATATGGTTTGGCTGTGTCCTCACCCAAATCTCATCTTGAATTGTAACTCCCACAATCCCCATGTGTTGTAGAAGGGACCCAGTGGGAAGAAACTGAATCACGGGAGTGGGTCTTTACTGTGCTATTCTCATGATAGTGAAAAAGTCTCATCAGATCTGATGGTTTTATAAAGGGGAGTTTCTCTCCACAAGATCTCTTCTCTTGTCTGCCACCATGTGAGATGTGCCTTTCACCTTCTGCCATGATTGTGAGACCTCCCCAGCCACGTGGAACTGAGAGTCCATTAAACCTCTTTCTTTTGTAAATTGCCCAGTCTCAGGCATGTCTTTATCAGCAGTGTGAAAACGAACTAATGCAGTAAATTGGTACCAGTAGAGTGGGGTGCTGCTGAAAAGACACATGAAAATGTGGAAGCAACTTTGGAATGGGGTAACAGATAGAACTTGGAAGAGTTTGGAGGGCTCAGAAGAAGACAGGAAAATGTGGGAAGATTTGGAACTCCCTAGACTCAGTAATGGATTTGACAAAAATGCTGATAATTATATGGACAATGAAATCCAGGCTCAGGTGGTCTCAGATGGAGATGAGGAACTTGTTGGGAACTTAATCAAAGATACTGTTGTTATGTTTTAGCAAAGAGACTAGCAGCATTTTGCCCCTGCCCTAGAGATGTGTGGAACTTTGAGCTTAAGAGAGATGATTTATGGTATCTGGCAGAAGAAATTTCTAAGCAGCAAAGCATTCAAGATGTGACCTGGATGCTATTAAGGGCATTCAGTTTTAAAAGGGAAACAGAGCATAAAAGTTTTAAAATTTGCAGTCTGACAATGGAACCTCAGCTTATATTTCAGAAGATGTATGGAAATACCTGGATGCCCAGGCAGAAGTTTGCTGCAGGGGCAGGGCCCTCATGGAGAACCTCTGCTAGGGCAGTGCAGAAGGGAGATGTGGGGTCAGAGTCCACACAGATTCTCTTCTGGGGCACTGCCTAGCATGAGCTGTGAGAAGAGGACCACCATACTCCTGACCCCAGAATGGTAGATCCACCGCCAGCTTGCCACGTGTGCCTGGAAAAGCTGCAGACACTCAACACCAGCTTGTGAAGGCAGCCAGGATGGGGGTTATAACCTGCAAAGCCACAGGGGCAGAGCTGCCTAAGGTCGTGTAAGTCCACCTCTTGTATCAGTGTGACTTGGATATGAGACATGGAGTCAAATGAGATCATTTTTGGAGTTTTAAGATTTGACTGCACAGATTTTGGAATTGCATGGGGCCTGTAGCCCCTTTGTTTTGGCCAATTTTTCCAATTTAGAATGGTTGTATTTACCCAATGCCTGTACACCCATTGTATCTAGGAAGTAACTAACCTGCTTTTGATTTTGCAGGCTCATAGGCGGAAGGGACTTGCCTTATCTCAGATGAGACTCTGGACTGTGGACTTCTGAGTTAATGCTGAACTGAGTAAAGATTTCAGGGGACTGTTAGGAAGGCATGATTGGTTTTGAAATGTGAGAACATGTGATTTAGGAAGGGCCAGGGGTGGAATGATATGGTTTGGCTGTGTCCCCCCACAAATTTCATCTGAATTTCTATGTGTTGTGGGAGGGACCCAGTGGGAGGTCATTGAATCATGGGCGTGGGTGTTTCCCATGCTGTTCTCATGATAGTGAATGAGTCTCATGAAATCTGATGGTTTCATAAGGGGGAGTTTTCCTGCATAAGCTCTCTTTTTGCCTGCTGACATCCATGTAAGATGTGACTTGCTCCTTCTTGCCTTCTGCCATGATTGTGAGGCCTCCCCAACCAATGTGAAAGTGTAAGTCCACTAAACCTCTTTCTTCTGTAAATTTCCCAGTCTCAGGTATGTCTTTATCAGCAGCATGAAAACAGACCAATGAAACCATCTGCATGCAAAAATTAATAAATCTAGGTACAGGTCTTTTATCTTTCACAAAAATTAACTCAAAATGAATTATTTACCTAAATGTAAAGTGCAAAACTGTAAATCTCCTAGAATATAATATAGAGGATAAACAAAAATCTAGTTGACCTTTGGTATAAAACTTTTTTTCCACACAGAAATCACCATATGAGTGTTTATTACAGCTTTATTCATAACTGCCAAAACTTGGAAGTAATCAAGATGTTCCTCAGTAGTGGAATGGATTTCTAAAAACTTGTGGTACATCCAGACAATAGAAGAGTATTCAGTATTAAAAAGATACGAGCAGCTGGGCGTGGTGGCTCACGCCTGTAATCCCAGCACTTTGGCACTTTGGGAGGCCAAGGGGGGCGGATCACCTGAGGTCAAGAGTTCGAGATCAGCCTGGCCAACATGATAAAACCCCATCTCTACTAAAAATACAAACATTAGCCGGGCGTTGTGGCAGGCACCTGTAATCCCAGCTACTCAGGAGGCTGAGGCAGGAGAATCACTTGAACCCAGGAGGCAGAGGTTGCAGTGAGCCGAGATTGTGCCATTGCACTCCAGCCTGGGGACAAGAGCGAGACTTTGTCTCAAAAAAAAAAAAAAAAAAAAAAAAAGATACGAACAATCAAGCCATGAAAAGACATGAGGGAAACTTGAATAAATATTACTAAGTGAAAGAAGCTGATCTGAAAAGATGACATACTGCATAATTCCAACTATATGACATTCTAGAAAAGGCAAAACTATAGAGATAATTTAAAAAGCAATGATTTCCAGCAGTTAGAGGGAAGGGGAAGATAAGTGAGTGGAGCACAGGATTTGGGGGCAGTGAAAGTATTCTGTATGATATTGTAATGATATATACATGTCATTATACATTTGTCAAAACATGTAGAATGTACGTCAAGCATGAAACTTAATATGAACTATGGACTTCAGATAATTAAGATTTGTCAATGTCAGTTCATCAATTGTAAAAAATGTACCACTGTGATGTGAGATGTTGGTAGTAGGGGAAGCTTGCATATATGGGTACAGCGGGTATATAGAGAATCTGTGTACCTTCTAATCAATTATTCTGTGACCATACAGCTGCTTTGAAAGTAAAGTCTGTCTTTAAAAATAAGATTTAAATTGGCTAACTCTTCACAGTAAAGAGAACAGGAAAGAAAAAAGCAGCAACACAATTCTGAAAACTGAAAAATAGAGAGACAGTGGCTATTGATGTAGCTGACTAGAGAAAGTGGATTTCATTCAAGTAGCAGCAAGAACAAAAATAGAGTTTGGCAAACTCACAATATGATTAAAATAATTTACTTTTCACCAGAAGGTTTGGAAGATAAATTTGAGAACAACTACTCATGGGCAAAACTAAAACAAAAGAGATAAGATAAAATACAAAATAATACTAGTCTATGAGGTAGAATACTTTAAAAGACAACTTCAAAGAAGAGAGGAAAAGGAACTGGGTCAATTTGTGAATAAAATTTCAAAGACTAATATCCTAAATTGAAGGACATTTTCTTTTTATATTTTTTATTTTTATGGGTACATAATAGCTGTATATAGTTCTGGGGTACATGAGATGTTTTGACATAAGCATGCAACGTGAAATAGGCACATCGTTAGAATGGGATATCCATCCCCCTTAAGCATTTATGTATTGAGTTTCAAGCAATTCAATTATACTCTTTAAGTTATGTTAAAATGTACAGTTATTATTGACTATACTCACCCTTTTGTGCTATCAAATGGTAGAACTTATTCATTCATCTATTTTTAACCTATTAATAATCCTTCTCCCAGGCCCCATTACTCTTCCCAGCCTCTGATAACCATCCTTCTACTCTCTATATCCATGAGTTCAATTATTTTGATTTTTAGAACCCATAAATAATTCATGTGATAGAATTCTGAATTCCTTGTCTGTGTTATCTTGAATTTATTTGTGTTTCTTCAACCAGCTATTTTGAGTTCTCTGTCTGAAAGTTCACATATCTCTGTTTTTCCAGGATTGGTCCCTGGTGCCTTATTGAGTTCATTTGGTTAGGTCCTGTTTTCCTGGATGGTGTTGATACTTGTAGATGCTCTTTAGTATCTGTGCGTTGAAGAGTTAGGTATTTATTACAGTCTTCCCTTTCTGGGTTTATTTGTACCTGTCCTTTTTGGAAAGGCTTTTCAGATATTTGCAAAGACTTGGTATTGAGATCTAAGCTGTTTTTATTTAAGGGACACCCCAAGCCCAGTAATGCTGTGATTTTTGCAGACTCATAGAGGTCTTGCCTTGAGGGTCTTGGACATGATCTGAGAGAATTCTCTAGATTACCAGGCAGAAACTCTTGTTCTCTTCCCTTTCTTTTTCAAAATATATATAGTCTCTCTCTCTCACTTTCTCTGTTCTGAGCCTCCTAAAGGTTGGGGTGGAGAGACACAAGCACCCCTGTGGCCACCATCACCACTACGATTGTGCCGGGTCAGACCTACAGTCAGTACAACACTAAGTTCCCACCAAGGCCTGCTGTAACCACTCCCTGGCTACTACTTATGTTTGCTCAAGGCCCTGGGGCTCTACAATCAACCAGTCTCAAAGCCAGTCAGGTCTGTGTCCTTCTCTTCAGGGTGGTGAGGTCCCCCAGGCCCCAGGTTCGTACTGAGGTACCATCCAGGAGTCAAAGACTTGAGAAAAAAGTCAAAGAACTCTAACTGGTGTTCTATTTTCCTGTAGCTAAGCTGGCATTGAAACCACAAGCCACAGTCCTTCCCACACTTCCTTCCCCTTTCCAAAGGCAGAGGAGCTACTAGAGTTATTTTGGGTGAAAAAACTAATACATGGCCCATTACGTTATCGCCTATTGAACTGATGAAGACATCATCCAAATAATCCAGCTACCACGGGTTTTTAATTAATGGAGACTCACATCCTATATCTGCTCTTTAATTTTAGATCTCATAGAAATTACTAAACTTATAAAGTCATTTCAAAATTCCAGACAGCCACTGCCCGGAATTTAAACCAGCACTTTACTTGTCAGGTGTCGTGCAGGTTATTGGAAATGAAAGAATACATCAGGAAAAAAAAAAAAAAAATATATATATATATATATATATATATATATATATATACCTTAAAAGATACAGTATTAAAATATACAGTAGTCCACCCTTATCTGTAGGGGATGTGTTCCAAGACTCCCAGTTGATGTCTGAAACCGCAGATAGTACTGAGTCCTATATATACTACATTTTTGCCTATATATACTACATTTTTGCCTATATATACATACATATGAATAATTTTCATTATAAATTAGGCACAGTAAGAGATTAAAAATAATAACATAGAATAATTATGACAATATGCTGTTCATAATTTCACACAGAAGGTTTGTTCTTACCTTAGATCTTAGAAACGTCAGCATATGTGGTTTTTTCTCTCCTTAAGTCAGAAACTTTCACCATTTTACTTAAAGGAAGCACTGTACAGCTTCTCTTTGGCACATCCGAATTGCCAGCATCACTATTCTTTCACTTAAGACAATTATTAAGTAAAAGAGAGTGACTTGAACACAGGCACTTCAATCCCGAGACAGTCAATCTGATAACTAAGATGGCTACAGAGTAACTAGCAGGTGGGCAGGATATACAGAATAGCTCCTCCAGACAAGGGGATAATTCACATCCTGGTGGGATGAAGCAGGACAGCTAGAGATTTCATCACACTACTCAAAACAGCATACAATTTAAAACTTGTTGTTTATTTCTGGAATTTCCCACTTTAACATTTTTGGTCAGAGAGTAACCGAAACTGCAGAAAGCAAAACCACAGATGGAGGATTACTGTAGAAACAACTGAACTTATCACTTACAGGAGCAATTTTAAATATTTATCACTAATTTCTACATCCATATATTAATCTTACAAAGTAATTTTTTTAACCTAAAAAAAGATCTGTGAAAAGAATAATTTTAATGCAACATTTTATTGCAGATGCAGGCTTTAAATGTTCCAGTGACAGAAAACAGGTGTCCAACAACTACTTTAGATTTAGTTACATATTTTACAATAATCATGGATGATCTGGATAACCTAAACAAGAGAAAAAGCAAGATGTTGAAAGGTATGGAAATATTCTCTTTTAAAAAGTTGAAGAAATGGTTTGTGTTTGGCTTTAAGAGGAAGTAAGTCTAGGGAGACTCCTGAGTGATGTACTGAAATGGCTCACAAGTTCCCATGAAAATGAATGAAGAGACAGAATGTACATTATCTGGAAAGTTGAACTTGGTCAAATGGTGACAGAAGCAGAATTTGTGTAGTTTTACAATTCTGCAAAATTTTTTCACATAATAGACAAGAAAAGTCAAAAGCAGTGGTTCTCAGCCAAGGTTGATTTTGTGTCCCATGTAACACTGTTAAGTCTGGAGACATGTTCTCACAATTCTGGATGGGAGAAGAGAGCATTACTGGCACCTAGCATGTAGATGCTCCAGATGCTAGTAAATATCCAACAATGTATACAGCCAACAGCCCAAAACAATTATCCAGCCCCAAAAGACCACAGCACCACGATTGAAAAACTTCTTGTAAATTATGGAAATGTACTGAAGGAGACCAGATGCCCAACAGGTTCTGAGGTTTTTTCAGTCTCATTAATCTAGCAGAAACTTAGCACCTTCTTCAGTATCATTACAGGATTCTTCTCTGTGTGCTTGTATTCAAGAAATTTACACTCTACACCCTTAAGTACAGATAATTGTATGAAAAAGATAAATAGCAGCATAAAATAAAAAAAGAATAAAAGTTTAAAATAGAAAGGTGCCCTAAGACTTCAAAGAAAAAGATGAAATGTAAACATATGAATTAAGTGTACTCATTCTGGGTGCTCTGTGAATTCCAATCCCAATTTTAACAGTTTCTAGTTATGAAGCTAAAGGTCAAATCCTTGCCTTTCAGAAACCTCCACACCCTCATCTGTAAAATGGAAACCTTTTAGGTTAGATGTGAGAATTCAGTAAATTATTATTTTGAAAATGCTTGTAAAAATGCCTGGCACATCATGTCAGAAGTAAATATGATGATACCAATATCATATTATATGGATATGGATATAGATATGGATATGGATATGGATATGGATACCAAGCATCCAGACATATTTTTATGGAGAAGATGAGATTCGATCTGGAATTACAGAGGAAGACTTTAGATAGGTGAAAAAGAAAAAGAAATGGCATTTTATGTAAGGAGAGCATCATGCTATGCTGAATGAAATGAACAGGCTTCCCCTCCCCTGTCTCTTTTAAAGTGCATTCCTGGCAGCTTCTCCCTCTTTCTGTTCTCCCCAGAACCTCCTCGGTAGTCATTTCCAATCTGAACCAAGGTGCTACATAAGGTGGCTTCATTAAATAGGATAGGACTAAAATAAGACAAAAACTATCTTTCTATACTCTCAAATATTTTTTCTGCATTTCACAGGTCAATTTACTTATTTTAAAAAACTGTTTTTTCATGTTTTTCATCAATTTTTTAAATTGACCCACATGTCAATTATACATTTCACAAGCATTAAGGAAGAAGAACTAAGCTATATAAAAGGCATCCTATTTTCCATATGCATTAAACGTCTATAACAGAAACAAAAAATTGGTGCATGGTTTCCAATGTTATGGTAAGCTGCATGACGTCCCTGGTGTGGGTTTCAATCTATTTTGGAAGGGGAATAAGTCATATGTTAAACTGAAATCCAAAATAAAGCTGTGTCTCTTTCAAACATCACATAAACATCATAATACATTTTCATCTGGGAAAAAGAAAAAATTTCTATACATATCCTAAATTGAGGCAGCATCATAAATAACAAAATGAAGCCACTGCATTCACCTACATGCAGGCAATTTTTAAAATAATCTAGTCGCAATAACATATATTGTTTTCCTAGAAAATAAATAAGACTGGAGAACATAAGCAATTTCCTCCAAGGTCATTCAGCATATTTTTAAGGGTAGAATCAGAAATGCAATAAGCTTACAACAACATTTTTAAACTTGTTGGTTCTAGAAAGCATAAAGATTGCTTTTGGGGTCAGAGACTATAGCCCCTGGTGTAAAGCGATAACATAGGTAAATCAATGCCTGTCACAGGCCATACTCTATTTTTTGGAATTAATGCTTCCAAAAATTCACAATCTCTAGAGCATATTGCTTTGTTTCTTCTGTATAGTTTCTGTCTACCTATTATCTACATGAGTGAAAATTGTAAAATCTTTCAAATGCCATTAATACCTGACTTTAACATTCTCAAAACAACTTTAAACATTCTCAAAAATATATTTGACAAAAAGTTTGTAATCTAAACAACATCACTGGAGTGAACATAAAGCAAATAAATATGGTACAAATGGAGGGTTTTAGGAGATAAATAACTTGGAATGGTGATTTAAGAAAGCCTATGAAGGAGAGCATTATGCTATACATGTATGTATGTATGCATCTTTTATGTTTTAATTTTGTGGGAAACTGCCAACATTTCCTCTTTTAGCTCTACAGAATAGTTGAATCACCAGTGTCTTTCTACTTTAAATGGTCTCAGGATATTCTGAGAGAACACTTTAAATTCATTTTACTGCTCTGCCAACATAGCTAGAGTTGAGAAATAGAGTAGAAACTGCATATAAATTAGGTTATTTTGCAAACTGGTAACATCTTCAATATTATCTTCCCCTTCTTAATGGATTTAAATTAGAAACACTAATGACTATATTAGCATATTTTGTGCTCAGTGGGAGACGCCAATGGAAGGGTTCTTTGGGTACATTTGGAGAGAGATAAACAGTTGAGTATCATTAACACCAAAATCAAAATAATGTTTCACTAAAAATATAAAGTTTTAAAGAATTATCATGTGCATCTCAGAGCATTCAAAATAAATTTACAGAGCAGTTTTAAACCATACTGAGAGGAAGAACTTATTAAAAATACAGTTTTCTTTATTCAAACTTAAACCTTAAAAAAATTCTAATCCTTTGTGAATCATGCTCAAATGAGCTCTGCTCTGTCCTTTGTTATAAAAATATAATCCTAGACATATTTATTCAACAAGACTATGGCACCAGGTCCTTAATATTATTGTAGTTGAAATAATTTGCTCTTATTTATTCCTTTGCTTTATTTTACAGTCATTTTTTATTTAAAATTAAAATATGAACTGGTGGAGTGAAGGCATATTTGACTACTCAAACAGATTTATTCTAAATTGGAAGTTCATGGCATGCACAACTAGGAGAATTTTGCACAACATAAATGCAGCAAACACAGCTTAAGGGCATGGGAGCTGGGAATAGAAAAACTAGAAACTGAAGCTTTTCTTTGTTTCTCGGTGACCATGTCATCTGAATCTCTGTTTCTTTTGAAAGGCCTATTGCTCATTCCTTCCTTCCTTCTCTCCTTCTTGCTTCCTTTCTTTCTCTCTCCTGCAGACTAGTTTCCTCTGCCTGAACACTATGAACACTATAGTCCTAAGGCATTCAGGCATGTAACTAGAATGACTTGATCAGTTCAGCTCAAGGCGAACTGCTCCAGAGTTCTAGTATACCACAGGTTTCTAATGCCCAGGACAGAAAGCACTGATCCAGGTCAGCACTTTGTTTTCCTTGCTGCTGTGTGCCTAAACTTGGCCCACACTGTGATCACAAATAGTGTCATGGAGTGAAATCCTTTGTTCATCCAACAAATATGTATATTTACTCATTGATAAACACTATGCCTATGGCAGAAAATAAGGGCACAGTCTTTGATCTCATAAAGTACACAATTTCGTGGAACAAAGAATATGTTTCAAATAATCACATCAATTAAGGTATAATTTCCTAACTGAGAAAAACTCAGAAGGAAAGGAAGATATTTTTGTGGAAGGTCAGGGAAAGTTTTTCTGAGGAAGTGAGGTTAGAGACGTGATTGGAAGGATTAATCAAAGTTTGTCAATTTAAGGAAGAAGGAGAAGTTGAGAACATCATTCCTGGGAAATAAACAATACATACAATGACTCTGTGGTAGACTGTACACCCAACATATTATGAGAAGGCCTCAGTAGCTGATGAAGAGAGAGCAAGAATATGACTATGTTCAGTAGAATATGACCGAGGAGGCAGGTAGGCAGGAACCAATTCACTTTGTCTTACTAGAAAAGATAAGACTTTGTTCTGTAGCCTTAGAACAATGGGAGTCTTAGAAGAGTTTTGAACAAGTGGGTAAGTTGATGTGACTTGTTTGAAGGACGCTTCTGATAGCAGTGGGGAAAAAAGAAAAGATTGTATGAGGGCAAGAGTGGATGTAAGACCAGTTACAATTTAATAGTGTAAGTTAGAGATGATAGAAGTTTAGTGTAGACATAGTAGTAGGAGTGAAAAAAGTGTTAAGGATTGAGAGATATTTAAGAGTAAAGTTGATGTGACAAGATTATGTTTCACCTGAGAACTGGGACACCATGCTAGAGGAAGGGACATGGACACAGCATATAAACTCAGTGAACATTTGCAGTACCTAAATAGCTAAGATTAAAGATGATCATTATATGGATTGAGTTTTGTCTCCCAAAAAAGATACATCGATGTTCTGGCCCTCAATCCTTCAGAATTTGGCTGCATTTTGAAATAAAGTCTTTACAGAGATTATCAAGTTAAAATGAGGTCACTAGAATGGATCCTAATCCAGTATGACTAGTGCCCTTATAAAAAGGAGGAATTTGGACACAGAGACAAACATGCACATAGGGACGATGATGTAAAGACACACAGGAAGAAGACAGCTGTGTGACTGGAGTGACTCACAAGCCAAAGAATGCTAAAATTTGGCAACCCACCACCAGAACCTAGAAAAGGACAATGAAAAAGTATTACCCTACAGGTTTCAGAGGGAGCACAGTCTTGCAGATACATTGATTTTAGACTTCCATTGTCCAGAACTGTGAGACAATAAATTTCTGTTGTTCTAAGCTACCCAGTGTGTGGCACTTAGTTATAGCAGCTTTGGGACCCTAATGCAGCTCATAACTTGGAAGGGATTTATCTGATTCTCCTGAGGTTTCAGCTTATAACTTTGATGTTTTTGTTGGTATACTGCAACCATTTGAGGCAATATGACACATTAGATTTTGCACTGGAGAAGCGATAGATTTTATACCTTATGCAGGTCTTTGATTTTACACATCTTATTATAGTTTCAGTTAAGATATCATGCATGATAGGTCTAATTCTCTTATAACTTCCCTCATTTTTAGTAAATGTGCTAATTTAAAATCAAACTTGAAAGACATATAAAAGATTTTTAGGCCAAATAGTATATGCTGGACTTTTAGTTAAAGCTGATTGGTTGGTAAAATTCTAAGACGGTTCCTAAAATCTCCACCACACTGTATGCACACCTGTATAATCCCCTCTTCTTGTTAGGACTCATGACTATGATGGGATTTCACTCCTGTGCTGAAGTTACATGATATGGCAAATGTAAAGAGATTTTGCATATGTAATTATAGTTCATAATCAGTTAATTTAAGTTCATCAAAAGAGAGATTGTCATGGGTCAGACCTAATCATGTAAGCTCTATAAAATAGGGTCCAGGCCTTCCCTAGAGTTTGAGATTTGAACCTGGAGTCTCCTGCTGGCCTTGAAGAAGCAGTCATGCTGTGAACTGCTTATAGTGGAAGCCAATTTGCAAGGATCTGAGGATGACCTTTAAAAGCTGAAAGCAGTACTCAGCTGACAACGAACAAGAAAATAGGGACTATGATCCTAAAGCCTCCAAAAAACTGAATCTGCCATCAACCAAATGGGCTTGGAAAGAGATTTTTTTTCTATTAAGCCTCTAGAGAAGAGCCCAGCCCATCTAACATAATGACGGCAACCATCTGAAATACCTAATCAAGAACCCAATTGAAAAATACCTAAATTTCTGTCCTGCAGAATCTGAGACAATAATCAAGTGTTTTAAGCCACTAAAACATGGCAATTTAATATGCATCCATAGAAAACTAAAACAATTTTTACAATGTTATATTTTTATCTTTTTGAATTTTCTAAATAAACTTACTTTGTCATCTTTATAAAACTGTTCTATTATTTTAATTTCATCTTGAAAAAGTTTATCATAAAACTCTTGATTTTATGGGTAGTTCTTCATAGCATTTATATTCATCACTAGTTTTGAAAATTTAAGATGTAGATTTCTTTTGATTCTCTCTCTCCCTATCTCTCTTTTCATCTCTATCTCTATTTCTTTTCTACACTCCAACTAGCAAACTATTTTGTTCTTTTCTTCAGCCAAACTACTGGACATCAGTCCAAATCCAAGACATATATGTGTACTTACAAGCTTTTGGAACAATAACAATAGCAACAACGAGAATAAATTGCCAAATCAAATCTGAGACAGGAGGGAAACATTTCATCTCTGGTGACTATTCTGTGTACTCTTCCTTTCTTAGATCCACAGCTTTACAGATTTCAAATCCTCAGGCAGTGTTTAGATCTATCCCAACACATGATTTGTAGCAGTGGGATCAGCTCCAGTACTTCACCTTCTGTGGGGCAAATTTTCATCCCTTGACAAATTCTCAGATTGCTTCTAACTGCTTCCCAACAGTCCATAAGCCTGAAGACACATCTCTCTCACTACATTCTTCCCCTACATGGCAAGCTCACTTCTGTGATTGAAGCAGAGGGGAAGAATCAAAATGTGAATACTTCATCCTATTTAAACTGAAGGTCTACAAATGAATTTTAAGCTACTATTTTTCAGTTAATTCTTCATGCTCCTCTTGGGAAAGAAAATATAAAATAGGTAAAGAGGAGTGAAGGGGGGGAAACAGATAAGAGAATTTAGTGTGAGAGAGATTTACTCAAAATGAACCCCCAAACCAAGTTTGAATTATTAACTAAAAGATTTATGCTTGAATGGAATGAGGGAGAGAGAACTTATTTTTATGTTTTCTAACATCTCCAGGGAAGGAGTGGGACACAAATTAATCATTTGTTAGACACTGTCACCATGCTTCATCTCATATTTAGGAAAACAAAGTGTTAAAAGGTCGCAGCATTTTAATGTTCTGTTATCTTGGAAAATTAACTTTAAGAGATAGAAAGACGGAGGGGTGTGTGTGTCTTATAATGTTACTTATTTCAAGTTGTTTTTATTTCGACAACTCATCCATAAATAATCTTCATAAATCATATTCTAGATTATGATTATATCAAACTTTTTAGATGTTATCACCAATTGCAAACAGCTCACCTTTTGCTGCATATCAACAAATGGCACTCAATATTTTAACTTCCTACTTACAAGTGGCCCATAAAGATTGTAGTGAGAACAGTGTGAACATTTTCAAATGGGGTCATGGCCCAATTCCACTTTCCTTTCACATACCACTTTATTATTTTTTATGCTATTGCTATTTTTTACCTGCATTTGTGTTATATAAATTGACTTGACCAAAATACTAGGACTTCATTTTATTTTCCTGAAAAAAATACATAATATATTAAAAGATGCTTAACATCATATATTATTAAGAATTTGAAAATTAAAATAACAATGAGATACCACTACATGCCCATTAGAATGGCCAAAACACTGACACCACCAAATGCTGGCAAAGATGTGAAGCAACAGGAGCTCTCATTCATTGCTGGTGGAAATACAAAATGGTACAGCAACTTTCAAAGGCAGTTTAACAATTTTTTATAGTCAAAGAAACAAAATATGTTTTATGACTCAATCTGTAATTTGAAACCAGCTGCATGTGGGAATAAATTTATTTATAAAGTCTCAAGTACCCTTTCTGAACCATATTCATATTTTTAATTAACTATCTTCCTCATTTCCTGAGACACACATCCTGAGGGTTGTAGGAATGATTTTTCCAGGGACCACCAAGTATACACCAACTCATCTTTGGAGTCTAATTCTTAAGGGTAACTATAACAGAACTTCTGGAGTCTGCACAAGCTTCAGAGTATAAAGTCAAGTCTTTGGTTAATTTTTATTTCTTTGTTTCAAAAAATAGGTTATAAGACAATTATCTTTTATTCTTTATTTCCTTATGAATATAAAGCAAAAATCCAGTTATAGTCTTTTTCTGCTTTGAATGTGTCCATTGTTTTAATAATGCATGCATTCTTTCTTACAGAGACTACACCATATAATTGTGACAAAGAATGAACAAAATGGAAATGGTTCCTTCTTTTTAAAATAGGCCCTTTGAGCTGGAAGACTAGAATTTATCTCTCCCTCATAATCTCTCTCTCTGTCATTCTCTCTGTCTCTGTCATTCTCTCTCTCTCTCTCTCTCCATGAAGCATCTTCATGTATCTATCTTGTGTTACTTTATATAGTGTCTGGATATTAAGTATGAGAATTTGAAAAGAACACAGCATGTCCCAATATGTGTGTTTTTATTCGGTGTGTTTGGATCATACTTATATCTCATGGCAAGTCCAGAATCAATGTGGAAGGGGACTATGCAAAGTCGTGAACACCAACAGGCATGGTCTCCAAAAAGAGTCTAGTTCAGGCGCTTTAAAAAGAAAACAACATCTGAAGTTCTTGGAAGATCTTTACACTGACATGAAATCGTCAATAAAACTAATAAACGGTAGAAATTAATCTTTTCAATATTTAAGCAAAACATTCATTCAAGATGAAATCCCATATTTCAGGTGTTTGTCATTATTCTTTATCTGGGTGTAGCCATCTCCATACATTTAAATCTTTATCCCCTCTACATTTTTAATGTAAGGTTTAGTATAATGTTTTCTTATTTTAGATAATGTAAATTTTAAATATGTGGCAAATGATTTTCATATTATAAATAATAATGATGAAGCAAGCTAATGTATGTTGAAAAATGGAAAAGTATAACTGTGTCTACCTCTGTTTCCTCCCAAAGAAAATATAATAAATATGTTTCTATCTTAATTTTCCATATGCTTGTAGTACAACTTACTGGGTTTTAATTTCTTGTGAACCTTCATAAAATAAAACCTCCCATGCCACTGAAACACACACAATTTTATGCCAACAACTTAGAAGCTCCTTTAGGTAGAGAAATTATCTGAGTATCAAAACTGCTGTGCACAAATAGCACGTCATTTTAAATTAATGCCACAGCTAGCTGCAAGATAAAAATTTTAAAAAGATATTACAAGTTTGAGACACATTTTAAGTGAAGCATGATAGCGGTGCTAAGAAGCAATGCAATTTCATATTTGAATCAAATAACACTTCTATAGCACATTGATGGAAAGAAAAATTCCTACATAAGTTCACGGAGTAAAATAGTTTCAAAAGTTTTTAAGATGTGACCTACCTTCTTTGTCATAATTGCAAAAGTTTTATGCCAGAAAATAGAAATCTATCTTTTGTTTCAAACAAATTATTTTCTTCCTGTAAGCCTATGTTTAAAAATCAAAGTTTTAAATGATTAAAAACTCACTTTCTGGGGGAGGAGCCAAGATGGCCGAATAGGAACAGCTCCGGTCTACAGCTCCCAGCGTGAGCGACGCAGAAGACGGGTGATTTCTGCATTTCCATCTGAGGTACCGGGTTCATCTCACTAGGGAGTGCCAGACAGTGGGCGCAGGTCAGTGGGTGCGCGCACCGTGCGCGAGACGGAGCAAGGCGAGGCATTGCCTCACTTGGGAAGTGCAAGGGGTCAGGGAGTTCCCTTTCCGAGTCAAAGAAAGGGGTGACAGACGGCACCTGGAAAATCGGCTCACTCCCACCCGAATACTGCGCTTTTCCAACGGGCTTAAAAAACGGCGCACCACCAGATTATATCCGGCACCTGGCTCGGAGGGTCCTACGCCCACGGAGTCTCGCTGATTGCTAGCACAGCAGTCTGAGATCAAACTGCAAGGCGGCGCGAGGCTGGGGGAGGGGCGCCCACCATTGCCCAGGCTTGCTTAGGTAAACAAAGCAGCCAGGAAGCTCCAACTGGGTGGAGCCCACCACAGCTCAAGGAGGCCTGCCTGCCTCTGCAGGCTCCACCTCTGGGGGCAGGGCACAGACAAACAAAAAGACAGCAGTAACCACTGCAGACTTAAATGTCCCTGTCTGACAGCTTTGAAGAGAGCAGTGGTTCTCCCAGCACGCAGCTGGAGATCTGAGAACGGGCAGACTGCCTCCTCAAGTGGGTCCCTGACCCCTGACCCCCGAGCAGCCTAACTGGGAGGCACCCCCCAGCAGGGGCACACTGACACCTCACACAGCAGGGTATTCCAACAGACCTGCAGCTGAGGGTCCTGTCTGTTAGAAGGAAAACTAACAAACAGAAAGGACATCCACACCAAAAACCCATCTGTACATCACCATCATCAAAGACCAAAAGTAGATAAAACCACAAAGATGGGGAAAAAACAGAACAGAAAAACTGGAAACTCTAAAAAGCAGAGCAGCTCTCCTCCTCAAAAGGAACGCAGTTCCTCACCAGCAACGGAACAAAGCTGGATGGAGAATGACTTTGACGAGCTGAGAGAAGAAGGCTTCAGACAATCAAATTACTCTGAGCTACGGGAGGACATTGAAACCAAAGGCAAAGAAGTTGAAAACTTTGAAAAAAATTTCGAAGAATGTATAACTAGAATAACCAATACAGAGAAGTGCTTAAAGGAGCTGATGGAGCTGAAAACCAAGGCTCGAGAACTATGTGAAGAATGCAGAAGCCTCAGGAGCCGATGCTATCAACTGGAAGAAAGGGTATCGGTGATGGAAGATGAAATGAATGAAATGAAGCGAGAAGGGAAGTTTAGAGAAAAAAGAATAAAAAGAAATGAGCAAAGCCTCCAAGAAATATGGGACTATGTGAAAAGACCAAATCTACGTCTGATTGGCATACCTGAAAGTGATGGGGAGAATGGAACCAAGTTGGAAAACACTCTGCAGGATATTATCCAGGAGAACTTCCCCAATCTAGCAAGGCAGGCCAACGTTCAGATTCAGGAAATACAGAGAAAGCCACAAAGATACTCCTCAAGAAGAGCAACTCCAAGACACATAATTGTCAGATTCACCAAAGTTGAAATGAAGGAAAAAATGTTAAGGGCAGCCAGAGAGAAAGGTCGGGTTACCCACAAAGGGAAGCCCATCAGACTAACAGCGGATCTCTCAGCAGAAACTCTACAAGCCAGAAGAGAGTGGGGGCCAATATTCAACATTCTTAAAGAAAAGGATTTTCAACCCAGAATTTCATATCCAGCCAAACTAAGCTTCATAACTGAAGAAGAAATAAAATACTTTACAGACAAGCAAATGCTGAGAGATTTTGTCACCACCAGGCCTGCCCTAAAAGAGCTCCTGAAGGAAGCGCTAAACACGGAAAGGAACAACCGGTACCAGCCACTGCAAAATCATGCCAAAATGTAAAGACCATCAAGACTCGGAAGAAACTACATCAACTAACGAGCAAAATAACCAGCTAGCATCATAATGACAGGATCAAATTCACACATAACAATATTAACTTTAAATGTAAATGGACTAAATGCTCCAATATAAAAGACACAGACTGGCAAATTAGATAAAGAGTCAAGACCCATCAGTGTGCTGTATTCAGGAAACCCATCTCATGTGCAGAGACACACATAGGCTCAAAATAAAAGGATGGAGGAAGATCTACCAAGCAAATGGAAAACAAAAAAAGGCAGGGGTTGCAATCCTAGTCTCTGATGAAACAGACTTTAAACCAACAAAGATCAAAAGAGACAAAGAAGGCCATTACATAATGGTAAAGGGATCAATTCAACAAGAAGAGCTAACTATCCTAAATATATATGCACCCAATACAGGAGCACCAAGATTCATAAAGCAAGTCCTGAGTGACCTACAAAGAGACTTAGACTCCCACACATTAATAATGGGAGACTGTAACACCCCACTGTCAACATTAGACAGATCAACGAGACAGAAAGTCAACAAGGATACCCAGGAATTGAACTCAGCTCTGCACCAAGCGGACCTAATAGACATCTACAGAACTCTCCACCCCAAATCAACAGAATATACATTTTTTTCAGCACCACACCACACCTATTCCAAAATTGACCACATACTTGGAAGTAAAGCTCTCCTCAGCAAATGTAAAAGAATAGAGATTATAACGAACTATCTCTCAGACCACAGTGCAATCAAACTAGAACTCAGGATTAAGAATCTCACTCAAAACCGCTCAACTACATGGAAACTGAACAACCTGCTCCTGAATGACTACTGGGTACATAACGAAATGAAGGCAGAAATAAAGATGTTCTTTGAAATCAACGAGAACAAAGACACAACATACCAGAATCTCTGGGACGCTTTCAAAGCAGTGTGTAGAGGGAAATTTATAGCACTAAATGCCCACAAGAGAAAGCAGGAAAGATCCAAAATTGACACCCTAACATCACAATTAAAAGAACTAGAAAAGCAAGAGCAAACACATTCAAAAGCTAGCAGAAGGCAAGAAATAACTAAAATCAGAGCAGAACTTAAGGAAATAGAGACACAAAAAACCCTTCAAAAAATTAATGAATCCAGGAGCTGGTTTTTTTTAAAGGATCAACAAAATTGATAGACTGCTAGCAAGACTAATAAAGAAGAAAAGAGAGAAGAATCAAATAGATGCAATAAAAAATGATAAAGGGGATATCACCACCGATCCCACAGAAATACAAACTACCATCAGAGAATACTACAAACACCTCTACGCAAATAAACTAGAAAATCTAGAAGAAATGGATAAATTCCTCGACACATATACTCTCCCAAGACTAAACCAGGAAGAAGTTGAATCTCTGAATAGACCAATAACAGGATCTGAAATTGTGGCAATAATCAATAGCTTACCAACCAAAAAGAGTCCAGGACCAGATGGATTCACAGCCGAATTCTACCAGAGGTACAAGGAGGAACTGGTACCATTCCTTCTGAAACTATTCCAATCAATAGAAAAAGAGGGAATCCTCCCTAACTCATTTTATGAGGCCAGCATCATCCTGATACCAAAGCCGGGCAGAGACACAACAAAAAAAGAGAATTTTAGACCAATATCCTTGATGAACATTGATGCAAAAATCTTCAATAAAATACGGGCAAAATGCATCCAGCAGCACATCAAAAAAGCTTATTCACCATGATCAAGTGGGCTTCATCCCTGGGATGCAAGGCTGGTTCAACATACACAAATCAATAACTGTAATCCAGCATATAAACAGAGCCAAAGACAAAAACCACGTGATTATCTCAATAGATGCAGAAAAAGCCTTTGACAAAATTCAACAATGCTTCATGCTAAAAACTCTCAATAAATTAGGTATTGATGGGACGTATTTCAAAATAATAAGAGCTATCTATGACAAACCCACAGCCAATATCATACTGAATGGGCAAAAACTGGAAGCATTCCCTTTGAAAACTGGCACAAGACAGGGATGCCCTCTCTCACCACTCCTATTCAACATAGTGTTGGAAGTTCTGGCCAGGGCAATTAGGCAGGAGAAGGAAATAAAGGGTATTCAATTAGGAAAAGAGGAAGTCAAATTGTCCCTGTTTGCAGACGACATGATTGTCTATCTAGAAAACCCCATTGTCTCAGCCCAAAATCTCCTTAAGCTGATAAGCAACTTCAGCAAAGTCTCAGGATACAAAATCAATGTACAAAAATCACAAGCATTCTTATACACCAACAACAGACAAGCAGAGAGCCAAATCATCAGTGAACTCCCATTCACAATTGCTTCAAAGAGAATAAAATACCTAGGAATCCAACTTACAAGGGATGTGAAGGACCTCTTCAAGGAGAACTACAAATCACTACTCAAGGAAATAAAAGAGGATACAAACAAATGGAAGAACATTCCATGCTCATGGGTAGGAAGAATCAATATCGTGAAAATGGCCATACTGCCCAAGGTAATTTACAGATTCAATGCCACCCCCATCAAGCTACCAATGACTTTCTTCACAGAATTGGAAAAAACGACTTTAAAGTTCATATGGAACCAAAAAAGAGCCCGCATCGCCCAGTCAATCCTAAGCCAAAAGAACAAAGCTGGAGGCATCACGCTACCTGACTTCAAACTATACTACAAGGCTACAGTAACCAAAACAGCATGGTACTGGTACCAAAACAGATATAGATCAATGGAACAGAACAGAGCCCTCAGATATAATGCCACATATCTACAACTATCTGATCTTTGACAAACCTGAGAAAAACAAGCAATGGGGAAAGGATTCCCTATTTAATAAATGGTGCTGGGAAAACTGGCTAGCCATATGTAGAAAGCTGAAACGGGATCCCTTCCTTACACCTTATACAAAAATCAATTCAAGATGGATTAAAGACTTAAACATTAGACCTAAAACCATAAAAACCCTAGAAGAAAACCTAGGCATTACCATTCAGGACATAGGCATGGGCAAGGACTTCATGTCTAAAACACCAAAAGCAATGGCAACAAAAGACAAAATTGACAAATGGGATCTAATTAAACTAAAGAGCTTCTGCACAGCAAAAGAAACTACCATCAGAGTCAACAGGCAACCTACAAAATGGGAGAAAATTTTCGCAACCTACTCATCTGACAAAGGGCTAATATCCAGAATTTACAATGAACTCAAACAAATTGACAAGAAAAAAACAAACAACCCCATCAAAAAGTGGGCGAAGGACACGAACAGACACTTCTCAAAAGAAGACATTTATGCAGCCAAAAAACACATGAAAAAATGTTCATCATCACTGGCCATCAGAGAAATGCAAATCAAAACCACAATGAGATACCATCTCACACCAGTTAGAATGGCAATCATTAAAAAGTCAGGAAACAACAGGTGCTGGAGAGGATGTGGAGAAATAGGAACACTTTTACACTGTTGGTGGGACTGTAAACTAGTTCAACCATTGTGGAAGTCAGTGTGGCGATTCCTCAGGGATCTAGAACTAGAAATACCATTTGACCCAGCCATCCCATTACTGGGTATCTACCCAAAGGACTATAAATCTTGCTGCTATAAAGACACATGCACACGTATGTTTATTGCGGCATTATTCACAATAGCAAAGACTTGGAACCAACCCAAATGTCCAACAATGATAGACTGGATTAAGAAAATGTGGCACATATACACCATGGAATACTATGCAGCCATAAAAAATGATGAGTTCATGTCCTTTGTAGGGACATGGATGAAATTGGAAATCATCATTCTCAGTAAACTGTCGCAAGAACAAAAAACCAAACACCGCATATTCTCACTCATAGGTGGGAATTGAACAATGAGATCACATGGACACAGAAAGGGGAATATCACACTCTGGGGACTGTTGTGGGGTTGGGGGAGGGGGGAGGGATAGCATTGGGAGATATACCTAATGCTAGATTATGAGTTAGTGTGTGCAGCGCACCAGCATGGCACATGTATACATATATAACTAACCTGCACAATGTGCACGTGTACCCTAGAACATTAAAGTATAATAATAAAAAAAAAAAGAAAGCAAAAAAAAAAAAAACTCACTTTCTTATTAATTAAAAATAACTTGAACGGGTTGTGGAAAACTTTAATGAGTAATCAGTGAACCATTTATAAAATAAATCTGTTATTGACTGAATCAATTGAATAGTCCTCTATTATTTGCCTTGTCAAATTTGGATTGTATTATTAGTCAGAAAGTTAAGCTGAGGCATTAAAATAGCCCCATATGTTTTGTCATTCTCTGTTTTGTTAGGGTAAACTCTTAAAAAATACAAAAAAGACAAAACCATAAATATACTTCTTTGATGAATGTGTATAAGATAAACATAGCCATGTAATAATCAGCCAGATTAAGTAGAATACTTCCAGCAACAAAATCTCCCTCATTTCTACATTCATTTATTAATGTTCCTTGATAAAGGTAAACAGTTTTCTAAGCCTTCATGATAGATTTTTTTTTTTTTTTGCCTACTGCAGAAAGCTGTATACTCCATTGTGATTGATTTTTTGTACTTTAAAATATGTTTGTGAAATTCATTCATGTTGTTGTATGTTCTGGTAGTTCATTTGTTTTCATTTTCATGTAGTATTCCATGTATAAGATATTCTATTTTATTTATTTATTATACTGTTGATGGACATTTGGCTTGTTTCTAATTTGGAACTCAAATAATGGTGTCAGTAACATTATTATTAATGGCATTTGCTGCAAATAAGCTCATGGAAATCAGAAAAAAAATGAGCTAAGTCAATTTCAAAATGTGAAAAAAATATTGAGTATTTACAAAATAAGATTTCCATATGGTCAACAGACATGTAAAAAAGTCTTCAAAATAATTAGTCATTAATAAAATGTAAATTAAAACCCAATGAGATACCACAACACACTATACAGAATGGCAGAAAATAGAAAGTAATGCCAAATATTGGTAAGGATATTAAAAAACAAGAATTTTCACATATTGCTGCTGATTCTGTAAACTGATATAACAGGTAATTTCTATTGTTTAACAGTGTCTAGAAAAGCTAAACAAATGTTTCTTTCTGATGTAAATTTTCCAAAAAAGTTCAACAAGACATAAAGAAATATGTTTATAGCCCAGTATTCATAATGGCCACCTTCATTTTCTAGGGTATTTCAGCTGGTTATAATATTCTAGATGGATACATTTTCTCTTGGCATATCACAAATGCCATTAAATGTCATCTGTTTTCATAATTTACATTGAAAGACCAATAGTTATTCATATTGTTGTTCCATTTAAATTAATCTATTTTCTGCCTCTGCTATTGAATTTGTTAATTTTGTTTTAATAACATTATTTATCTCTACCTATGCCGTTTCCTTTCAAGGAAATAGTTCTTTAAATATTGTTTCATTATTTTTCCTCTCTTGTACTTCATATACATGCATAGTAGAAACTTTCACTGTGTCTCATCTGTTCCTTTCTCTTTCTCTCTTCAATAATACATGTTGTTATCCTCTGCTCCATAATATATACAAATATGTATATATATTACACTGGCTATATTACATTGTCTACCCAAGTTTGTATGGTTCATACCCCCATAAACCTCAGTTTAAATATTTTAACTATCCTATCTTTAGTTTACTATCCCCCACTTCTGCTGAATCTGATCTAATTTTTAAAACAGATTTATTAAAGTCTTATTTACATAAAAATAAATCTATCAATTGTATAATAGGCAATGCATTTATAGAATTGTACAATCACAACAATCCATCTCTAGAACATTTGCATCACTCCAAAATATTTCTTTATACCTTTTTACACTTAAGCTATGCCTTTCCCAGATATGGCAACAACTAATCTGGTTTCTGTATCTGTACATTTGCCTTTTCTGGTCATTTCAAATAAATGTAAATCATATGATACATGGTCTTTTGTGATTGGCTTCTTTCACTTGCGTAATGTTTTTGAGGTTTATCAATGTTGTACTATGTAATCATGTTTTCTCCCCTTTTTATTGCTGAATAGTATTTATTGTGTTGATATAAAACAGTTCATAGATTCATTTACCAGCTAAATGGACATTTGAATTGTTTCCACTTTTTGGCCATTATGAAAGTTGCTGCTATGAACATTCACATCATGTCTTTGTGTGGAAGTTTTTTTGTTGTTGTTTTTATTTTTCTAGGCTGATACCTAGGATTGGAATTTCTGGGGTTTATGGTAAATTCATGTTTACCTTTTTTTCTTTTTGAGACAGGGTCTTTCTCTGTTGCCCAAACTGGAGTACAGTGGAATGATCACAGCTCACTGAAGCCTCAAACTCCTGTGCTCAAATAAACCTCCTGCCTCAGCCTCCCAAGTAGCTGGCACTGCAGACACATGTCACCATGCCAGCCCATGTTTAACTTTTTAAGGGACAACCAAACTGTTTTCCAAAATGCCTGTACCATTTTACATTCATACCAGAAATGCATGAAAATTTCAATTTTTTCATATTCCTGTCAAATGTTGTTATTGTCCATCTTCTCAATTGTAGCCACTCTAATAGTATATAGTTGGAAATTAATGAATACTAAATACATAAATATATATGTATGAGTAAATTCCATTAGGTAAATTTTTCCAGGAAAAATTTATAAGAAAGATTACTTTTATTTTGACTCTACTTGTAAAAATCTCAAATATATTGTGAGCAAATAATCAGACGTAAAAAGCATAACGTTATAATCAAGTATGATTATACCAGTAATTGAAGGGTGATCCAACATTTTAAAATGTTCTTTAGCTACTCTGTGTAACATATGAATAGCATTGTAAAGTGTCCAGTGTCAGCTTGATTAAAAATTTATGATAAACTAGATGAAACTTTATTTTTAACATAAAAATTGTTATATTTTTATGTAAAGTGTCAAAAAAGGAGATACAGTATTTTCGAAAATAAAAGTAATGACAGTGATCTGTTGTTCTCTAATCCTAAATAAATCTCCACCCTTCCCTCAAACTCTTTCATTCTAACTCTGATAAACCTACCCTGCAAAGTGAAAGTAAACTTCCTATTCAAAAATTAGTCAATTTTGGTTGTATCCATATCTGGCAAATTTTATACAGCTATGGTTTGGGAAACCAAAGTTATTAGACTATATGCAATAACTTGAAGCACAGCTTTCCCATGATGATATTTTTCACAACCACATTTTGAAATATATATAGGAATACACTATAATTGACATTTTGACAAACCTTGGGAATGTTCATACATAAATGTGTAAGGAGTCCACAAGAATGCCCTCAGACTCAAAGACTCACTAGAAGGGTTCGCAAGACACTCAATAAAAAACCGTTAGATGCATGGTTATGGTTAGTTACCATGAAAGGACAAAGATTTAAATCAGCAAACAAAGATGAATGGGGTGAAGTCCAGAAGCTGGGTATAAGATTTTAGATGTCACCTCCCAATGGAGTCACACAGGGACACAACTCTCCCAGCAACACTGTGTGAAAACACATGTAGAGTCTTGCCACCAGGAAGCTCATCTGAACTTTGATGTTCAGAGTTTTTATTGGTAGTCAGTCATGTGGATGTGCAGTGCCCACATCACAGACCTCAGCTTCTCAGACTCCAGGCCTCTCACCCTAAAGGAAAAACAGACATTCAACACATATCACACAGCTAGGATAAACACATCTGGTCAAATTGGTACAACATCGCCTAAGGCCTCAAGGATACAAAAACACTGTTATCAGGCAGAATATTGTAAGGGGTTGAAGGTTATCTCCAAGTAGTTGGCTAAGGGCCAGTCCTGAAGATAGATCTTTCTTTAGAATGTGCAGGATGTGAGTCAACCAAGCCTGCTGAGTTAACCCTTTCCTGTCCAATAAACTACATACATGTTTGGTTTCATCAATACAAAATATCATTAATTTTAATGTTGCAACACAATGGATTGCAATCCTTCCCTTTGAATTTCCCAGTTTTCATTAGAATCACCAAATTTTGTATAATCTATTCTTGCATATTACATGTTGCTTAGTAAATATTAAATCAAAAAGATTTTGGCAATATTCAACACTGTGTGCCATTTTGTATATTTTTAAATTACAAATAATCATTGTATATATTCATTGGGTAGAATGTATAATGTGATACATATGTACCTTGTGAAATGATCAAATCAGACTGATAACATATCTAGCACTTCACATAGCTATAATTTGTTTGTGGTGAAAACATTTAAAACGCTCTCTTTTAGCAATTTTTAAATATGCAATACATTATTATTACTATAGTCACCATGCTGTACAATAGATCATCAGAAGTTATTCCTCCTAACTAAAGCTTTGTACCTTTTAACCAATATCTCTCCTTTTCCAGTCCACAACTCCCCTCTACCCTCTGGCAAACATCATTTTATTCTCTACTTCTGAGAGTTAGGCTTTTTAGATTCCACATACAAGTGAGATTATCTAGTATTTTTCCTTCCATGTCTGGTTTATGTCACTTAGCATAATTCTCAACATCATTAATCACATGGAAATGGAAACTAAAACTACAAAAAAACACTTCATAGTTGTTAGAATGGCTATTATCAAAAAGATGAAAGATAACAAGTGCTAATGAGGATATAGAAAAAGAGGAACCCTTATATATCATTGGTTGGAATATAAGTTAGTACAGCCATTATGGAAAACAGTATGGAGTTTCCTCAAAAAACTAATAGTATAACTACCGTATACTGTACCATATACTAACTACCATATACTAACATATATGTATATAACTATCATATACATATACCATATACTAACAGTATAACTACCAGTAATCCCACTACTGGATATATAGATAGATATATATATATATATATATATATATATATATATATATATATATACTAATTGAAATAAGTATATCAAAGAGTTATGTGCATTGTCATGTTTATTGCAGCATTATTTACAATAGCCAAGAAAAATTGAAGTGCCTATAAATGAATGTATAGATAAAAACAAAATGTGGCAGATAAAAGAATATTATCCAGCCTTAAAATATAAAAATGAATAAATCTAAGTGCATGTTATTTTTGATAGAGATTCTAATGAGCTCAAATGCTCTAAAAATGCCAAATCATGAAAAAAAAGCCCTCCTTTTATTCCGAGCTTCTTCAAAATTTAATAACCTTTAAAAAACAATAAAAATAATGACAGAAGCTAAGAGAACATACTTAACTACCTACCAGAACCTAAAAAGCAAGCATCATAAACGTTATACAGAAATATTCTAAATACAGTCTAGAAAAAAAGAGAAGTCTCTGTTTGCCATCACTACTGAAATTCTGTCTTTTTTACACACTTTAATTATTAGAGTATTTTTAAGGCTCACAGAAAATTTAATTAGAAAATATAGAGAGGTTCTGTATATGCCCCTTCCTCATATATGCAAAGCCTCCTCCACTACAACATCCCCCGCCAGAGGGTTATATTTACTACAGCTGATGAACTTGCACTAACACATCATTGTCACCCAAAGTCCACAGCTTACACCAAGGCTCTTTCTTGGTTTATGCATTCTACGGGTTTAGACAAATGTTTACTATATTATCAATCATTATAGTATCATACAGAATAGCTTCGCTGCCCTAAAAATCCTCTCTATTCTGCCTTTTCATCCCTCCCTCCCCCCACAACCCCTAGCAACCAATGATCTTTTCATTGTCTCCACAGTTTTGCCTTTTCCAGAATGTAATATAGATGGAATCATACAGTATATAACTTTTTCATATTGGTTTATGTCACTTACTAATATATATTTAAGTTTCCCCCATGACTTTCCATGTCCTGATAGCTTTTCATGGCTTGACATTTCATTATCTGGATGCACTACAGTTTATTTGTCCATTTGTTACTGAGTTTGGTCTGGGTCCTGTTGTTTGCCACAGAGAAAGCCAAGCAGAGGTAAGGAATTATGATGAATGAGAAGTCTGGTGTCTCATTGGCTGGATGCAGTGATCTGGTGAGTTACAATTATTCAGATGGAGGGTTTTTTCCTGAGGAAATAACTCAGATAAGACTTAAGTTTCAAGCTTTAAGACCAGGAGGGTCGATTTCTATGATTTTCCAACAAACAGTAAACATCATTTCTATGGGACAGTTTGACCAGTTGCAGCACCCACCCACCCCCCTAACTTTCCATTTATTAATTCCTCAACCACAGGGAATCTGGTTGTGGATACTTCTGACTGCTTCATGGTCAGGAGTGGCATCATGGGATGAGGAATGAAAACGTTATCCCTGTAGTTGGAAGTACTTATGGATACCTGGTTGGCATCTGGCTTGTTGGAGCACCATGACTTGGGTACTTTTATTAATGGTTTTAGAATATTTTAAGCCACATTGACTAGGATGATTAATAACATAAATAACCCAAATTTTAAAATGCCAAAAGAATATAGAGTGGATCCTTTGAGGAATCCAAGAGAACTGCATGTTCCCCTTATGATTTCTTATCTACGGTCTTTCGCTGGGTCTTGAGTTTTAAGTTAAGGCCATACTAGAGTTCACAGATTATAACTGTTTCCTCTGAAGGGATCCCAGAGGCACTGGTTTTACCCAAATGTGGTGAATCCATAGCTTAGCACGGGCTAACCTGATAGATGAGCGGGTGGTCAGCAACACCTCAAAAAAACCAACCCTTGTGGTTGCCTTTGGTCTTCAGTCTGGTGGGATTTTGAGGTTTTCAGCAGGACATGGTCCTCTAGTTTCAAAGAGTTGAGAGGCACAACTTTAGTAAACTAGAGCCTGTTGGAAACAAACTCAGAGAGACTAGCTATTAATAATATTTTCCTAATTGTTTTACATGTGATCTAGGTTCTATTTGGGGGAAGAAAATATCCTCAAATGTCAGGGAGTCAGGGTGTTGGAGAAAATAGTCTTCCATGCATTTCAAAAAGGCTAAGAGCTAACCAACTTCTTGGGGCTGCGTATATTGTCAGCAAGGCAAGGGACAAGCTGTTTTCCCAGGTAAGATTTGTCTCTTAGCAACTGGGGCCCCCTTGACCACAAGTGGGTCCATTCAGTCTGTGCGGGGCTTAGGATTTTATTTTGTCCCATACTGTTGCTGGAGTGGTGTGGCTACCTGCCCCAGATCCATCCTGTCCCTCCATGGGAACCTAATCACCAAAATACTCAAAAGATTTATAACTAATTATGTTTTAGACCAGATAAGAATGGAGGTGGGCAGACACTTTTTAACACTTAGAATCATTTAAGCCACAAAAGAGCCAAAAACTTAAAGCCAAAAGTGAGGTTACAGAATTGCCTGTGACTCAAAGGAATTTCCTTTGCCATTTAACAGGCCACACTCTGGCCTGTTTACCATACAGGACTTATTTTCTCACACAAAATTATTCTCTTTCTTTATAACCTTCCTTACCAAAAATACATCTTTATATCCATAACTTTCTTCACACGTCTCTCTCCTATTTACCGGTTCCTTTCTACCTTGTTTCATAAACAACCTTTTCAAGTCCATAATTTGAATCAATCTTTACATAACTTCTGAATTAGACAAAACTATTATTTTTCTCAATAAGAACACATCTTCTTTGGCACATTTTATATACAGAATTATATGTTAACTATAATTCTAATTCTTAGAAACCTTAAATTTTAGTGAAAATCTAGGAAGCAAGAAATCCTGAGCTGCTTATCAGATATTAGTATTTTATAGATGAAGACCATTCCACTATTTTTAAAAATGCTTCCCCATATCATAACCCTTTCTTAATTGGAAGTGACCTAGATATCTAGTGACTATCCAAAATGATTTTAAGATTTTAAATTACACAAAAAGTTTGCCAACAGCATTTACCCCTCTACATTTCATTCATTTTTAACTGTTTATCTAGATTACTTATGAGAACTCAGATACTAGACAAAGCTAGTCATCATCTCCTTGCTAACCATTTTTATACCCTGTGCATATTAGGTATTCACCTATGTCAGAAACTTAAGTACATTGGTATTTTCACCAGTCACTCAGAAGATTCAATTGTTTTCATTAAACTAACAACATTAAGTTAGTTTTGTTTATCAAAAAGACCACACAAAGATCACTTTGGATTTGGCTAGGTTTGTAGTTTTATAACCTTCTGTGTCAAACCCTGACACCTTAAAATATCTAGCAGAGACAAATATAAAACCTAGATAAAAATGTATGCTGACCATTCCAAAGACAATTCTATTTTAATCTTACCATTAATTTTAAAGACTGCTTGTTTATTAAAGATTTACTCAAGTCACATGCCCTTGAAAAGCACTTCAACATATTTACTTAATTTATGAGCATTATTTTATTTATAAACCAATTTGGTAGACACAACATTATTCATGTCCATACACATAAACACATCTAAACATGTATACACAAACAAAGATCCAATAGCTTTTATCTCAGATCTCTAGCCATGAGATAGCAATACGAACTCACTGGTTTACAAATTTGTTCACCTGGATAAACTTTGTTTGCCCCAGTAGGTAATTCAAATAAAGCTGTGAACCAAAATTTTGGGTAAAGCAGTTTCCATGGCAGTTTGAGTTTTTAAGACCAAATCTCTTCACACTCAAAAGAACACTGGGGCCAAACACCACAAAAGAACATCACATACTAACCAGGCAGGACAGTGCTTAGAACAGTGGCATAAAAGCCTGAATGCAGAAACTCCATCCCACTTTGCCAATCAACAGGACACATACAAAAACAACTACCAAACATAATCCAACTGCTGCAGCCAATAAGCCCAAGAGTGTCCAAACTGAAACAAAGTGCTTTCCTCTTTCATTCAGTTGGGCTTCTTCAAATTGCAGATGGAAATTCCTTTAGAATTCCTCAAATCAAGAGGAATAGACTTTGTTGTCTGGTACCCACAAAAGACACTCACCCATTCAGATGCAGATGTCAAATGTCAAAGGTTGTTCTTCCTAGGCAATCAGGAATGCGGCTGAGGCCAGAGGCAGTGAACCACAGAGAGAGAGATCAAAGCCCACCTCTTACCAAATAAAAAAAAGAGTCAGGCAGATGCTTAGGAGGGCTTCTGAAACTCCTGGCCCTTGGCAGCTGAGCTGTAAGTAATACAATCCTAATCAGGGAATCAAAATTTGTTACTGTCAGGCCTCTGAGCCCAAGTTAAGCCATCATATCCCCTGTGACCTGCATGTATACATCCAGATGGCCTGAAGTAACTGAAGAACCACAAAAGCAGTGACAATAGCCAATTCCTGCCTTAACTGATGACATTCCACCATTGTGATTTGTTCCTGCCCCACCCAAACTGATCAATTGACCTTGTGACATTCCTTCTCCTGGACAATGAATCTCAGAGCTCCCCACAGAGCACCTTGTGACCCCCACCCCCTGCTTGCAAGAGAAAAACCATCTTTAACTGTAATTTTCCACTACCTACCCAAATCCTATAACACTGCGCCACCCCTATCTCCCTTTGCTGACTCCTTTTTTGGACTCAGTCCACTTGCACCCAGGTAATTAAAAGCTTTATTGCTCACACAAAGCCTGTTTGGTGGTCTCTTCAAACGGACGCACGTAACAGTTACAAAAATGCCAGGGGTTTGGACTAGGTCCTGCTGCTTGCTCTCACAGAAAGCCAGTCACTTCGGTAACAAGTATTGCCAAAGAAGGCTTTATTTGGGTGCTGCAGCCAAGGAAAACAGGAGATCAGTCTCAAATCTGTCTCCCCAACTGAATACAATTATGAATTTACATAGCAGGGAAGCAATATAACTGCATGTGGGAAAACAGAAATTAGAAAAAGGTAAGGAAAAGGAGTTGGTAAACAAATTATGATGTATGAGGGCTCTGGCATCTCATTGTTTGGATGTGGTAACTGGTGAGTTTCATTTCTTGATACTATCTGCATGGCCTGAGGTCAGCTTTCAGGGGATGGAACTCAGATAAGACAAACGAATGTTTCAAGTTTAGAAGCAAAAGAGAAAAATATTTTTTGATTTGCATCTCACTTATCCTTCTCAAGCCCCACATTGGGCCTCAAAATATTGGACTTTCTCTTCAGTTCAGTAAAAACCTGGGTTCTTGTCACATGACCAGGAAAGATTAGGCTTATAGACACATAGAAGGATAAGGACAATTGAATTTATTGAGTGAAAAGGAAAAATACTCTCAGCAAAGTGAGAGGGGTTCCTGTTAACAGGCCCCCTTCTCACAGATTGAATCCCAGGTTATCATACAGGACATGGAGAGGCCAGGCTCCTCCCTCTTGCAAATAGCATGAACTTCCCAAGGCACCCTCCCATCCTCCCAGTGCACAGGCCAGTTGGACATTCTCCGGGGAGCCCTTTATACTTGACTGTCTCAGTAAAGAAGGCTATTAAAAGATTTTCCACATCATATATCATTAGGAATATGCTAATTAAAACAACAAAAAGATACCACTACACATCCATTAGAATTGCCAAAATGCAAAATGCCAGCCACACCAAATGTCGATGAGAATGTGGGCTAACAAGAACTCCCATTTATTACTGGTCGAAATACAAAATGGTGTAGCCACTTTGGAAGACGGTTTTGACATTTTTTACCAAAGTAACCAGATTCTTACAATACCTTCCAGCAATCACACTCCTTGTTATTTACCCAAAGAAGTTAAAAACTTGTCTACATTAAAACTTACCTATGGATGTTTATATGAGCTTTATTCATTATTGCCAAAACTTGGAAGCAACCAAGACAGTCTTCATAGGTGAATATGAAACCAGCTTAACTGTCCCATAGAACTGACGTTTACCATTTTTTGGATAAATGTAGAAATTGACCCTCCTAGTCATATAGAAAGAAGAAATAGTTATTCTTTCTGCAATTTATGCAAAAATAAGGCCAAGTATATGTCTAAAATCTATTTTGCAAACAACTCAAAACAACTCAGTCCTACCATGATTTTTTTTTTAACAAAAATAAGGACTGGAGAGAGAGATGTTATGTTTCAAAACTTATCATACCTTTGTCATTAAATTCTAAGCTCATTAGTTGTTTTAAGTTTTTGCCTACATTTTTAGAGTAACCCTTCTTGTTCCTGTGAACCAACCAGCAATCTCGATGTGGCTCAGAAAAAACAAAAAGGATGGGTAATGTAGAAATCTGGATCAGTATTCTAGTTCTGAGCAATTATCCTGCAAATCCTGCCAGGTAAGGGGAATAAATAGGGTGCCTATCACCCAGGGGTTTCCTTTGGGGAAAGTAAGACCAAGAGAGCTAACAAAAGCCAAGCACCATGCACCACAATCTTAACAAGCGTAAGTACAGCCACATGTTTTGGGGGCATATGTCACAAGACATCCTTTCCTCTCCCTTGTTGGAGGAAGAGTCAATTCCACATTTTCACCTTAGCATTAGGATTATGATAAGGAGCCCGTGCAATGCCTCCCGCAACCCAACACATTTTTGTCCCAAACTGAATTCCAAGCTTTGGGTCAAAGCCCTAGGAAAGAAAACTGGATCTGAGGTATCCAAAGGCAGACAATAACAGAAGTTAAGAAACACAGTGCAGGTGAGCATGGCTGATTCCTGCCCATTAAGCCAAGCTTCTCATTCCATGGATAAAGGTCATGCTAATATTCATGGCATAAATGAGGTCTAGGGAATTCGAGGATACTGACCATATCTCAGGGGAGATAGGGCGTATGTAGATAAGAATGGATACTCCCACCCCCCAGGCTCCCCTGTTAACACAGGTGAAAGCCACTTTAACACTCATGGGTGGTACCCTGTCGTGTTCACTGGGACTCAGGAATACAAGGACGGAGGAGAGAAAAAGGAATGTCTTACATTCCCTCCCTCATGTACCTCAGGTATTTGCTAGGAAGAGAAAAGAAACAGGGACCCCTGCTTCCCTCTTTCTAGATAAGTAGTCATTTATCTTCTATCTGTACTCCTTTTGAAAGCATCCTGAACCCCTGGGACTCCTTTGAAAAAATGCCTTTTCTTTTTCCTCCTCTGTCCTCTCTTCACAAATAGGTAATTGTGTCTCCATACTGTGCGACACTCCCCTCAGATGCATCCTCCAAACTGGGAAGAGTCAGTTTCCCAAACCTTAAACTGGTTGGCATAGGATTGGGCTCAGGGGAAGGGAACCCAGAAGCCTGACATGCTAGCAAAATGGTAAACTTTTTTTTTTTTTAACCAGTTGGGCTTTTGGCCTGTCTCTCCCTGTGCAAACTGGTAAAAGGCCTCGGGATTTCTGAACTGTCCTTACCCACCCCTTGTTTAATTGTGATACATGTTTTCTAATAAACCGGTCTGTCTCTTCTTGCCTTCAGGACATGAAACTCCAAATGGTCATGCAACTGGAGCTTCGGACAATGGGCCCTTTTGCTGGGGTCCCTTACATAGGCCTCTGAGGGAACTCTGACTGCTCTTTTTTCAAAACAGCGTGCCTGTCAGCAGGAGGCAGTTAAATTGGTCTTCATCCTTATCCTTATACTTATTTTAACAGCAATTAGATGTACTTCTTTAGAGAGAGGAATGAGACAGCCAAGTAAAAAGGGTTCTCTGTAGAATTTCCAACCAGCCTGCACACTGAAAGGAGAGGGTGGAGCTTCAGGAAGTTCATGCTCTTTGCAGGCGGGAGGAGCCTGGTCTTTCCGGTTCCTGAGTGGTGACCCAGGATTCAGTCTGTGAGATGGGGGTCTGTTAACAGGAACTCCCTCACTTTGCTGGGAGTCTTTTTCCTTTTCACCCAATGAATTCCATTTTTCTCAGCCATCTATGTGTCTACGAACCTAATCTTTCCTGGTTGTGTGACAAGATCCCAGTTTTTAGCTGAACTGAGGAGAAAGTCGTCCAACATTACCACCTATGTATCTACTTTGGTGAGGTGTCTGTCAGGTCGTTTCCTCATTTTTCAATCAAGTTGTTCATTTTCTTAGTGTTGATTTTTAAGAGTTATCTTTATATTTTGGATAGCAAAGTATTTTATCAGATATGCCTTTTGCAAATTCTCCCAATTTGTGAAAGTCTCTATGTTTGCAAGAACCATTCAATATCTAGGTTGTTTTGTAAGTACTTTCCAATGGAATAAAACAGAATAAATAATAGGACTTTTAAATATTGGAAACGAAGAAAGGAATCATTGTAATTTGTACTTATACAACAATCTACAGAGAAACAAGACATTAGTTGAAAAATCATTATCTCTTAAATGACATTTCAACATATAAACTCAAGTTTTCTTATTCATCTATATTAATAGAATAATGTAAATAAAAAAGAACAAGAAGGTTTACAAATGCAATAAAAGTCTGTAGATCATCTAGTAATAACCCTTATTTGAAATGCCCAAGCCTAAGGTAAAGAATAATTTGTAGTGAGGAACATATAAGAAAGCTGAATAATTGGAAAACGTGAGATTAATATATTAAAATAGTCAATGTAAGAAATATTTCTTTCTCACATTTAAAAAAAAAATAAAATATGTCTGCCAGGTGCAGTGGCTCACTCCAGTAATCTCAGTACTTTGGGAGGCCGAGGTGGGCAGATCACAAGGTCAGAAGATCGAGACCATCCTGGCTAACAGGGTGAAACCCCATCTCTACTAAAAATACAAAAAATAGCCAGGCGTGGTGGCTCGCACCTGTAGTCCCAGCCACTCAGGAGGCTGAGGCCGGAGAATGGCGTGAACCTGGGACGCGGAGCTTGCAGTGAGCAGAGATCGTGCCACTGCACTCTAGCCTAGGTGACAGAGCGAGACTCTGTCTCAAAAAAAAAAATAGAATATTTCAAAAATGCCATTTGAGGTGAATTTCTCAAACTAGAAAAGTTACTTTTCATTTGGAAGAGGAAATGTACAAGGAAGAGTAAAAAAGCACTTTTAAAAGAACAGTGAAATTCTTAATTTACCAAGTTTTCAAGACTAGCATAAGGGACAAGTCTTTAAAAGTAAAGAGCTTACAAAGTACTAAACCAAATTAATTTTTAAAAAATCTTAATTATCAGGTATCAAAATATGCTAAGGGTAATTATAAATAAAACAATATGATGTTGGTGTTGGAAAAAATATACAGAAAAAATGAAATAAAGTAACCATGTTAAAACTAAGATTTATATATGTATACATAAACATGCGCACACATAAACATATAAAAAATCTAAAGGCATTAAAAGTCATAAAAGAAAGAAAATACAAATAAAATGTGTTAATCTGCAGTTAGATAAAATGTTCTAAAGGTATATGAAACACAAATCATAAAGGATAGATGATTTCAAGTATATTCAGAAATCTATGTGACAAAGTACATCATCAAAACATTAAAAGATAAATATTGAATAAGAAAAAAAGAAAATGATTCTAAAATCCATAACAAAGTTAAATATGAAATATTTTGGCAAAGGAAATGAGTAGATAATTAAAAGAAGAAAAAACATAAATGGCTAAATGAACATCATGAACATATTTTGCCTCACTACTAACAAGAAAATGCAAATTGAAATCACAAAAAGATAATGTGTTACTCCTGTTACATTGGCAATAATTATAAAATTCTGTAAAATCCCCTCTTGGCAAGTGTTGAAATTGTCATTCTTTACACATGAATGTTGAGAGAGTAAATTAATACAATTATTTGGATGGAGAAGTTAGCAGTTTTTCTCAAAATATGCATAGAACAGGAGCAAAGAGGGAAAACTACCCCCTTCCTCCTCTGAAGGTTCACTGAACGTGAATTGACAAAGGCAGATTAAATGGAGAAAAAGGCATGCACAGTTATTTTAACAGTCATAGTATGGAGGAATCGCAGGAGAATGATTACCCAATAAACCCACAGGGTAAGATGCTTATATGCCCTTTTTCATAGGGGAAGTGGAGATGGGGTGTATAAAAGTAAATGATTTCTAGGGGGAATGAGTAGACCCAATTGTCAGATAATGTTAAGGAGATAATTCTCTTTGGGAATTGAATGGGACCGGAGAACAAACAACTGGTTTGGGACAAAGTTTGTCTGAGCTCTTGATGTGATGTTTACTTTTCAGTCTCTTTCTCTGTGACATGAGTTTTAATCTTCTCTGGTTAATAAAATTTTAAGGAAGGAATCTAAGGCAATTGTGTTTCTCTTTGAGGATCTGGTTTCTACATAGGTAAGGGAACTTTAGAGAATATCCCGTGCTTTGGGAAAGACAGTATGGACTGAGAGATGGGGTAATGGGAGGATGGTCAGAGGCCTTCAGGCCTTCAGGCTTTTTTTTTTTTTTTTTTTTTTTTAAAAAAAAAAAAAGGAGGCTTGCTCTGACGCCCAGACTGGAGTGTAGTGGTGCGATCTCCGCTCACTTCAAGCTCCGCCTCCCGGGTTCACGCCATTCTCCTGCTTCAGCCTCCTGAGTAGCTGGGACTATAGGTGCCCGCCACCAGACACGGGTAATTTTTTATATTTTTAGTAGAGACGGGGTTTCACCGTGTTAGCCAGGGTGGTCTCGATCTCCTGACATGTTGATCCGCCCACCTCGGCCTCCCAAAGTGCTGGGATTACGGGCGTGAGCCCATGCGCCTGGCGAAGATGCTTTTTTAGTTTTATATTTTGGGGTATCCATTTTTAAGCCCCAACAATAGCCAATTCTAGTTCAAGATGACAGGGAGCTCTCATGCTTTCTTTTCTTTCCTGCTAAAAGTATCATTTATATCAAAAGGAGAAGGTGTCTTAAAAAGGAATGAATGTATAAAGGTACTGAAAACAATAAAAGATACCTCAGCAAATCAGGTATTATGAACTTTAGGTAAAACAAAGAATTAGTGCAACAAAATTGATTAACTCAAAGCTCAGGTGCATGGAGCACTGAGCATGTAAAAATAAAGCTGAAACTCAGTAGAGCCTCCATGGAGCACCAGGGGACTGGCAGCCAAAGTAAGGGGCTGGGGAAGTGGCTATAGAATCAATGTAGGATTTCTCTCTCACTGGCCCCCAACACACACATCTACTATGCACAATCCTGTCCTTCCACTATTAGCATTTACTTCCAGTTGAAGGCAGTAAAATAATTTCTATATAATGAAGCCAACTGTTGGCAATGGGCAAATGGAGGCTGGGACTTCCAGAGCCAGGGTTGATGTTACATCCAAGCTTGGCATTTGGAGCTGAAAGTCCATTCTCTTGAATTTCTTGACTTTTGCTTATGTTTATTATAACCTGTCAAGACACACACACACACACACACACACACACACACACACACACACACTAATCTCCTCATTCAAAAATGAATCTGGAAAGTAGCCAATCTGAAAAGGCTACATATACTGTATGGTTCCAACTCTATGACATTCTATAAAAGTCAAAACAAAACAGGCAATGAAAAGATCAGTGGTTGCCAGTGGTTGGGGGACAAATCGGCAGAGCACAAAGATTTTTAGGGTACTCTATATGATACTACAATGTGGATATATGTCACTACATATTTGTCCAAACTCAGAATGTACAGCAACAAGGGTGAACCCTAATGTAAACAATGGACTTCGGGTGATTATGATGTGTCTGTGTAGGTTCATCAATTGTGATAAATGTACTGTTGTGGTGGCGGATGTTGAAATGGAGAAGGTTATGCCTGAGTGGGGCAATTAAGGGGAGTATATAGAAAACCGCTGTGCCCTTTTCCCAATTTTACTGTCAATCTAAAACTACTCTAAATAATTATTAAAAATTAATCTGTTAATTGTATAGGAAATTGATTCCTAATGCTTTAATTAATTAAACAAATCATTATTCATAAATATGATCAGGTATCATCAGGCAAATGAGGAAAACCACCAGCAAAAATATAAATAATCAACATAAACGATAGAAAAATTGTCAAAGAAGCCGGGCACACTGGCTCATTCCTGTAATTCCAACAGTTTGGGAGGCCAAGGTGGGCAGATCACCTGAGGTCAGGAGCTCGAGACCAGCCTGGCCAATATAGTGAAACCCCATCTCTACTGAAAACACAAAAATTCGTCGGGCGTGGTGACCTGTGCCGGTAATCCCAGCTACTCAGGAGGCTGAGGCAGGAGAATCGCTTGAGCCCCGGAGGCAGAGGTTGCAGTGAGCTGAGATCACACCACTGCACTCCAGCCTGGGTGACAGAGTGCAACTCTGTTTCAAAAGAAAGAAAGAGAGAGAGAGAAAAGGAAAGAAAGAGAAGGAAGGAAGGAAGGAGGGAGGGAGGGAAGGAAGGAAGGAAAGAAAGAAAGAAAAACAAAGAAAGAAAAGAAGGAAAGAAGGAAGGAAGGAAAGGAAGGAAAGAAAAATTGTCTAAGAAATACATTTAAACATTTTACTGAAAAGAAGGAAATGGCAAGAACAACGAAAAATCTAAGTAAATCTCAGAAAGATTTAAAAATCATGCAATCAGAGAAGTCAGAATAATATAAAAACAAAACAATTAAAGAAAAAAAGAAGATAAAAATATATAATAGCCATATTCTAGGCTCAAAATATTTCTGTATAGTATAAGATCAAAATATTTGCTTCACTAGGTACTGTCTGGCCTGCTTCCACCTCACTAATATTAGGTTTGGCCTAAGAAGATGCATTAAGAGTTATTGCATGAATCCACCATTGTTCTTCTCACACTGCCATGAAAACAGAAGATCTCGGATAACTAGCTGTATCTTCATCCTGGGTCCAGAAGGAAACAAGACACATAGAACCAGAGCCAACATGTAACACTTAACCAAAAGTAGACCACTGTTTGTAAGTCACTAAGATTTTAGAGCTATTTGTTACCTCGGTGTAATCTAGAGAAAGTTTGCCAACATAAACATTTAAATAAAGATTAAGAGAAAATGCCATGCAAATCATCCAGCAATTAGGGTCAAAAGATGAAAAAATAAAATATATGTGAAAAAAGCTAGAAGTCATGGAAGACCAATTCAGAAAGTCAATATCATCTAACAGGGTACCAGAGAGATGCATCAAAAAAAATTTTAAAAGTGGAGGGAAGCTGTATATTTGCTAAGTCTGGAGAAAGGCACAAGCCTTGAGATAATAAAATCCACAAAATAGCAAATAGGATTTCTTTTAAGAACTTATATTCATAAAATTTCAAGGAAAAAAATGAGGAGCATAAAGTGATACAGAGAACAAAAAGCAAAATAATTACAAAGAGCAGATAAAATACCAAAACAGCTTTTTAAATATTAGATGCTAGAAGATAATCAGCTAAGTTTTCAGTTTTTAAGGGAAAAATATTTTTAACCTAACATTTCCATGCGTAAGCAAACAACAATAAAACATGGGGCTGGGGGGAAGAGGGGCAAGCAGGACATGGGATCGGAGATATAATGGACCTATAATAATTCTGGAAGAATAACAAAAGGAACTTGGAGCATGACAAATAATAATTGTGAAGTAAGCCTAGAAATAATTTAGTACATGCCAGGCCATTTATCAAGTATGGTGACCTGGAAACTATTAATAATATGGAGAAATGAGTTTCTTTCATTTGCCCTTCTTTCAGTAAGAAAATGAAACATAATTCAAAATTCAAGAGAAAAATCATCAGGCAAGAAAAGCATGGTACAAATATAAACCTTAAAATTGTATGGTTTCAAAAAATTATTGGAATGTGAGAAAAATCATCTCTTTAACTTTGATATTTAAAACATAGCACTGGCTTAGAATTAATTACATAACTATATTTTATTCTCTACCAACCCTTGTTCTAAAGTGAATAATATATATTGAAACTTAGCATTAGAATTGTTCCTTGTGTTTATATTTTTTTCAATTTTAAAGTTATTATAAAATATTTAGACCAACCAAAATTTAAAGATAATTATATAACATTTCCATACTCATCTGGCTTAAGAAATAAAAACATTTCTGATAGAATGATGGCCTCTTATATATAGACATTCCTAAGCCCTTTCCTCTTTGCTATATTCTCCAGTGGAGCCAATACTATTATTTAGTGTTTACTGTTTTAAATGTTTTTATAGTGTATGACATATATATAAACATATAAATAGTATATCATAAGGTTTTTCAGTATTTAAAGTTTATATACATTATTCCACATGGTAATATCAATATACAAGCTATTTGGCATTGGATATTGTTCTGAGAGATATGTAGGTTGATACTTATGGCTTAGATTCATTTCTTTTAATAACTGCATTGTGTTTAATGGTGTTTCTGGTATTAAATGACTACAATTTATTTTCTTGTGAAGAGATATTATGATATTTACAAATTTTTGGTCACCCTAGAATGAACACTAATGATTATTATTCCTTGTGCACATATTTAAGAATTTTTGCATGATAGTGGTTCTCAATCTGGTCAAATGCAAGATTCCCTTTTTATAGCAACTATTTAGTCACATGCCGTTTACTCTCCCTTAATAATATTCTCAGGTAATATAATATACCTATATATACATCTGAAAAAAACAGAAATAAAAGGAAAATAAATTAAAATAAATATGTATTGTCATATGTAACTACTCAGACCTAACTATGCTTGAAGACATAATGAAGTAGGGAGATACGTATATGACCCATCTGTGAAAAAAAATCATATTGTAAAAAGAAAACATTTTTTATGTTGAAAATATACATTGGCATAGGAGGTAAATATGGAGTGTAAATATGTTGTAAATATATACTGATACAGGAAATTTATAATGGCGACTTAAATATCATGAGCTATTCTGCTGGTGGTGGCAGTTTCAAAATGGTACACAACAGCATGATAAATTTACAAACGAAAGAAAATTCATTTCTAGAAAATTCAGCTTATATTAAACCATACAAAAATAATGGTTTTATTAATATAAAATGAAGGTATAGCTGGACTCAGATCATTTAAAACAGACATTTTAGCTAGGTGAATGTCTTGGAAGACAATTGAAAGAAAACCTCATTGTGGACAAAACAATTCTTCGCTGTATGGGATTATCCTGTGTATTCCTGCATGTTTACCTTCTATGGTCCTGCCCACTAAATACAAGTAGCATTCTCCAATCATTGTGGCAACTACCAATAATACATGTCCAAATCACACATTAGGTTGAGAATTACTCAATTACCTACTTAGGAGAACTTCTAAGGATACATAGGAATTGCTATATGTCCATGAAAATAATTGCTGCAACATAGGCAACACATCAGTATTTCGCCATGGTTGTCCCAAGTTACACATCATCAGTACATGTAACTTTATATAACTCCACATCTTCATCCACATTTAATGTAGGTAGAATTTTCTATTTTTGCCAGTCTTGTGTGTATATGATTTTTTATTTAGATTTCTGTGGTTCTTTATCATATTGAGTGTTTATTTTATATATACCAGCCATTACAGTTTTTTCTTCTTTGAATATTGAAACATGGCTTATAATAACAATTGTTAACATCATAGACATTTAACAACAGAGAGACAAATAAGTAAATAAATTGTAACTATATTATAAAGTACTATACTATTGTTAAAAAGAATTAAATAAAACTATAAGTACTGGCATGAACAAACTGACTATATATAGTGATGCTAGAAAATAAAGGTCTAGTATATAATGGAGAATATGAGCTCAGTTCAGTATCGATATGCTTTGGTTCTGTGTCCCCACCCAAATCTCATCTTGAATTGTAATCTTCATAATTCCCACATGTCGAGGGAGGGATCAGGTGGGAGGTGATTCGATCATTGGGGCAGTTTCCCTTATGCTGTTCTCATGTGAGTGAATTCTCAAGAGATCTGATGGTTTTATGTGTTTGACAGTTCCTCCTTCACATGCTCACACTCTCTTCTGCTGCCTTGTGAAGAAGGTGCTGGCTTTCTTTGCCGCCATGATTGTAAGTTTCCTGAGGTCTCCCCAGCTATGTGGAACTGTGAGTCAGTTAAACCTCCTTTGTTTATAAATTACCCAGTCTCGGGTAGTATCTTTATAGTAGCATGAAAACAGACTAATACGGGTATGTATACATGTACACACTTAGATGTTAGAAAAAGTCTTAGAAGGATATATTTCAAATATGAATAGTCCTGCTCATTGGCAGGAAAAATCTGATTAGGTAAAGTGAAATGGCATTTCAATCTTTTCTCTACATTTTTATCTGAAATTTTTTTGTGGATGATTTAATTAAGCATCACATTTAAAATTTAACATAATAAGTAATTAGAAAAAAGGAAGATAATCATTTTTATTAGGGTAGCAAAAGAGTAAGAGATGGGAAAACTTCAGTTTTTCCTTAGTTGCTATTCACAATCTTATATACATAATTCTTAGAGGTTGTGTGACCATGTCACTGAATGGTAGACAAAAGGGTAAGAAATATATATGAGAAACCCTTTCCTACTTTGTCCTACAAGCCAAATTTACTTTGTATCAGATATTCCAATGCAAAAACAAAATGTTATAAGGCAAACTCTCAGATGAACTTTTAAATACAGCTATAACATAATAAAATATATGTTGATTTCCCTATTACAATTTCCTCATTCGTCCAAGTAAAATTGTTTTCAACATTCTAGAATGCTACTATTATTATATTTGTATTTTTAAACCTACCAAATTCCAGAGTATAAATTTACATATTAAATATAAATCTGAAATAATAGAAACATACCCTTTTATAAAAGCAAAAACCAAAATTGGCATAGTTTCATTATTTACTTCCATAATTATTACTATTGTGTTGTTGACATCTGTCTTAATGAACCACTTCTTATATGATTATCATGCCCAAGAACATACGTCTTTTGAGGTGACAACAGCTAAAGACAATTTCTCAGGCTGCAAAATCATATTCCAGTTCTTTCACATCATGTCTATGGGGCATATTTTACCTCTCTGTGACTAACAGTTTGTGAAACCAACTGTTGTGAAACCAACATATATATAACATATATATATATATATAACTTTTTCTAAGAAATTTCAGGGGAGATATGTGTAATATTTATATTTAATACTGCTATGAGAATAGATATACATTTATTAGTTTGTCAGTGTAACTCTTATAGCAGCTGTGGAAGGGAGGAGGCGTACATATTTTCCGTGATTTTGGGGAAACATTACAGAAATATTTTCTCTCCAGTTCACCCTTTAATGGGCTTATAATTTGTAAAAACCTACCAAAGGCTCAATAACAGCTACGTTAATACTAATTGTAATAGTGTCTATGAGGTGTCTTCTATCTGCCAGGCAATATTTTTGATACACAGTATTTATATGTATTTCTGGGGTATATGTGGTATTTTGATACATCATACAATATGTGTTGATCAAGTCAGGGTACTGAGGATACTCATCACCTCAAACATTCAGAATATCTCTCTGTTGGGAACATTTCAACTCTTCTAGCTATTTCCAAATATACAATACATTATTGTTAACTATAATCACCCTACCGTCCTATCAAACACTAGAACTTATTCCATATATCCAACCATATGACTGTATCCATTAATCAACCTCATCCTCTCTGACTCACCCTCTCTACTTCTGGTAACTATCATTCTATTTCCTATTCTCCATGAGATTAATGTTTTAGATCCCACATATGCGCAAGAACATGTGATATTTGTCTTTCTGTCCCTGGCTTATTTCACTTAACATAATGACCTCCAGTTCCATCCATGTTGCTGAAAATGACAGGATTTTATTCTTTTTATGATGAATAGTATTCCATTTTATGCACATACCACATTTTCTTATCTATTAATCTGTGGAAAACTTAGCTTGTTTCCATATCTTGGCTATTGTGAATAGTCCTGCAACAAACATGGGAGTTTAGGTACCCTTTGATATGCTGATTTCCCTTCCTTGGAATAAATATCCAGTAGTGAGATTGCTGGATCATATGGTAGTTCTATTTTTAGTTTATTGAGAAATCTCCATACCATTATCCAAGATTACTGTACTAATTTACATTCCCATCAACAATGTATAAGAAGTCCCTCTTCTCTGCATTCTTGCCAGCATTTGTTATTGTTTCGTCTTTTAAATAAGAGCCATTCTAAATGGGGTAAGATGATATATCCCTGTGGTTTTGATTTGTATCTCCCTGATGATTACTGATGTTGAGAACTTTTTTCGTATGTCTGTGGACCATTTTTATTTCTTCTTTTAAGAAATGTTTATTTAGATTTTTCCCCACTTTTTGATGGGATTATTTTTTGTTGTTGAGTGTCTGAGTTTCTTATATATTCTGGATATTAGTCCCTCATCAGATGAATCGTTTGCAAATATTTCTTTTTCACGTTCTACAACTTGTCTCTTTATTCTATTGATGACTGCCTTTGCTGTGCAGAAACTTTTTAGTTTAATACAGTCCCATTCCATTTGTCTATTTTTTTAAATTTTATGGCCTATACCTTTGAAGTCTTAACCATAAAATCTTTTCCTAGACCAATGCCCTGAAACATTTTCCTACTTTTTTCCGGTAGAAACATATAAGGATAAATGACAAAAAACATATGAAGGAGAGCTAACACCAATTCATTCAAACTATATTTTAAAAGTTGAAGAGGAGGGAATTTTTCCTAACTCATCTTATAAGGCCATCATTACCCTGATACCAAAACCAGACAAGGACACAAACAACAAAAGAAAACTAAATGCCAATATCCCCGATGAACACAGATGCAAAAATCCTCAACAAAATTTTAGCAAACCCAATCCAAAAACACATTAAAAGATAATACACCATCATCAAGTGGGATTTAGCCCAGGGATGCAAAGATGGTTCAACATATGCAAATAAAGAAATGTAATACAGTGCATCAACAGAATAAAGCACAGAACACGTATAATTATCTTAGTGGATGCAGAAAAAGCATTTAATAAGATTCAACATCCTTTATGATTTAAACTCAAAAACCAGGCATAACAGTAACATACCTAAACATAATAAAGGCAATATATGAAAAACCCACTTCATCTTCCCCACAATCATCCATGAAGTAGCTATTATTTTTACCATAAGGATATAAAAATTGACACACAGAGAAGCTATGTAACTATGTCTGAAGTCTCATGGCTGGTCAATTGTAGAGCAGAAATTGAGAACCAGGTAACATGAGCTAGAGCCCTCTCTCTTAATCACTAAGCTGTAATGCCCATAATGAACACAAGTGACTGAAACCATAACATTACCTTTATAGATTATCAAGAGCGTCATCTACTCTTTATGATGTTGCTCTTTGTTTTTCTTCCCTGAGGATTCTCCAGAGGCCGATTATTTTCACCACCAGAACTTCCTTGAACAATAGCCAGCTAGAGATTTAGCCACACAGCAGGAGAATGCTATTTTTCAAGATTTCCTGAACAGCTTAAGTAGAAGAGGCAGTGTGTCATTCGTATTTCTAAATGGGAGTTTGTGGAAGTTTTAGGAGAGTCAACTTACAAAAACAACACGTATTAGGTTGGTACAAAAGTAATTGCAGTTTTTGCCATTACTCTCAAAGGCAAAAACCACAATTACTTTTGCATCACCCAAATAGTTATTCTTACCATTAAAGAGGAGCCATTGCTCTGTTTCCTTCCCTCTTGTCTCCTGCCCTCTGCGCTTTCAAAGGAAACATGATCTAAAAAGCTAACCTTTTTTTAATGCAAGTCTTGGCTAAATACTCCAATCTGTTCTGTGCCAACATTCCCCTCTTAGAATTTTTGGGAAGAATTCCACTTTAATCTTTCAAATTATCCTCTGAAATTATTATCTTGGTGTCAGCTGATGGCAACATCCCCAAACAGCCAGAGACAGAGGATCTATGCATCAGTTGACATTTATATTGTTTAAACATTATGATTTTAGAATTTATATTCTACTCTGTCCACTAAAAATTTCAAGGAGAAAGATTCATGTGGAAAGTAGGGAAATTGAATACATACTTCTATGGTGATCTTAGATTTTTTTTTAGCCTTCACTAACATAGGTCACAGTTATATTTATACCTTATCACAAAATAATTATATTTTATAGCAGTGGGAAAGCTGAGTAAAAAATGTTTTCTTTGATGACAAAGCCCATTAAGCTCATTATTTTAAAGCCACAAGACTGTACTATAAGCTTAGAAAATGGATGTGAATGTACACTCACACTTATTTCTTCTTTGTTTATACAATTATCATTTTCTTCTCAACCTGAGCTGTCAAACAGAAAATATTTTCATTAAAACAAGGTGAGTCTTGTAGGCATTTCTCTCCTAATAGGATCTGCTACTTTTTAACTTGGACTTTAATTTTCGTAATGAACCCATCTTTCCTAACCAGGAATCTTAGACAAATCAGTTGATTTTAAACTCAGGATACACAACAGAGGATCACTGATTTTCTCTGTCAGGAATTACTTTGCGTTCCATCATAGATATCTTATTACTTCATAGAATTCAGAGGGATTCAGAGAGTTGTTTATGCTGTTTGCAAGCAATCTCTTCTTAGTGTGGATAGGGATGCAATATGGTTGTATAAAGTCCCACTACCATTTAGCTTTAATTTAAAGAATGACAGAACAAAGGGAATATTCTGTTGAGTTGTTTAATAATGGTGCTTGTGGGATAACTAGGAGAGGTCCTTGGGACTCACCCTTGAAGCCACCTCCTGAAACAACTTCAGTTTAGCTGACAGAATAAGCGCTGCAATGTTCAATATTCTGGGGAAGTGGCTTTAACTACTTTACGTTGCTGGCATATTATTTAGGCCGACATGTCATTCACTTGTTAGGGGAACAAATAATAATCCTGCTGCTCGTATACCCAATCACATTCATCAATTTGTAAGATAGCAGCAATCCAGCAATTTTCTAGGCGTAATCAGAAGGCTACAGCAGAAGTGTTAAATGGGATTTCTCACCTTTCTAATGGCATAAAAACACTCACACCTTAGGTTTTTAATCATCATCTATATTAGGCAAAAATAAGTGAAGAATGGAGAAGAACTTTAAACAGGTGAGGAGTTATGGTAACATTATGCATTTAAAAAAATTAGGGTAGAGAACATGGCTCAGATATCACCTCATCACACCACAAACAAAACTGAAACGAACGAACTAGTTATTTTCTCGATGAATCTCTGTTTGACTCTTCTAACACTGGCATTATCACAAACACCTTGCCAAAGAGACAACTGCAAGGGAATGATTTCCATTGATTAATTGTAAAACCTCTTTCCTGCATTCTAACATAAGCTTCCAAATGTCGAGCAGGCATGTCCATTTCTGAATTCTGTGTTCTATTTTATTCACCATCTCCATCTCTCTTGCCCCTAAAACAGCTTATGTTCCAGACTCTTCCATATTAATTAAGGATACTATTCACCTAAATTCTACTTCCTTTTTCTTATCTCCTCAATAACAATTCAGCAGCGTATCTTTTTGAGCTGCAGTTCCTAATATGGATTAAGTGTACTCCTTCCTCCTGTTTCTGTTTCTGGCTTGCTTGTCTTCAATTACAAAAGAAAAAAATCCTAAAATTCAAATTGTGTTTATTTAAGATAATTCTGAATGATAATGGAACTAGAGTTAGCAAGCAAAAATGGCTTTTGCAGTGGCATCAACATAATATGTCATTAGCATTGGAACTCTAAAAGAAAAGAAGACAATTTGGAGGTAGATGTTTGGGTAGCTGGATTTGGGGACTTAGAAGAGGAATAACTTATTAATGACATCTAGGCAGTATAAACTATCACTGCTTAATCAGGCCAAAACAATATTGTGCTGTGCATGCATATCATATTTGCTTTAAATAACTCTTGGAATAGCTGGGAAAGTCTCAACAATTTAAATCACAATGAAAACTACTGTTTCTGAGTATCAGGACTTATATATCCTCCAAGTTATTCAAAATTTCTCACCAAAACATGCATGTGATTTTCTATATTTGGAACAGTGTAAAGGCATTTCTCATTGACATCCTTGTAAGTCACATTCTGAACTTTATCCTAAATGCCTTTTAGTTTGTTTTATAAGGTAAATATCATCATTTGAAAGGTCCATTATGAAATTAAATGCTGAAGCTTGACATCTTAAAGGAGACTTGCCAATATTAATTATAGCACCAGATCTATATTTACATTTGAAAGATAATCTTATAATTTGACAACACCTAAATAATTGTTTTGCAATGCATCTTCAGACCTGTATTTTACTCCTTTGATCCTTTTATAGGGTACTTTTTATTTCTTCTGAATCTTTTGTTATCTCTCTTACTCTCTGACCCAGAAGCCAAGGTTCTTTAAGAGTTGTATGTAGGAATAAAAACCAAAGGGTTTAAAATAACACTCTGAGGTGTGTAAAATAAGGGGTGAAATTGTAAGGCTATTAAACATTACAGCTAGGAAATCCAGGATTTTCGGAATCTTGTCCCTTAGACTACAATTATCACCCCACATATGGTCTTCAAACATACTATTTTGCAGAGGTTGCAATTTCCACCAAAAGATCTCAGGCTTGAGAATTGTAACTCAACCTATGGAACATTAGTGAGCTTTCCTTTACTATGTAACTTTGTCCTATAATACTTTAGGCCTAAATAGTTTCAAGCTCAAACAGATCATAAAGATATCTCTGTCTTTTAAAATTGAACATTCGCCCAGCATCGACGAGATAGAACCAGAGATATAGAGCAAGAGATGAAAAGTTGAACTGTGGTGCCAACATCACCACCACTGACTAATTCCAAGTAGATTATATGGGGTTTGGGGGTTGTGAGACATCTCAACATTTTTCCATGGAAGAGCAGTCTCTGGCCCTTATTATTCCATCCTGTAGACGAGAGAAAATGAAGAGAAAGCCACACCCATGAACCTTGTCCCTGTATGAAATAGTGATTCCATCCATTAAAAATGTGGGCCAAACTTTGCTCTGTAATACAACCAGAGCAGTGCCCTCCTCCTCAGTGAGAAAACAGGATGCCTGTGGTCAGGGTGGTAAAGCAAGTGAACAAAGATACCTCAAATGCTGATCATCTGACCCCACATCCCTCCAAAGTCAGGTGCTACATCTCATTTGACTACTTGTTGTTAATATCACCATTATTGCTAGGTTCATTAAGTGAATCATGGGAATGAAAAAGAGGTCTACAGAAAGACAGTGTTCATGGAGTTGAATGTATCGATGATACTAATGTTGAACTACATAGAAGGCTAATATTAAACCCTGAGAGATAAAATAAATTATTTTTTTATTTTGTCCCTTCCTCCTTGTTTCTACATTGTTTGTATCAGAGTCCTACTTTAGGGAGAAATAGCACAAACCAAATGGCCTGATATATACATAAATATTTGTCTTCCTTTCAAAAGATTCGCTTCCTTACATCTCTTCAACATTTTACATTTCTCTGTAGATAAATTTTTCTAGCTCACTGATATAAATCTAGATTTCCCCTCTGACATATAAAATAGAAAGAACTTCAAGCCTTTGAAACACATATCAGCTCCTGAATGTTCCAGAACTGTGACATAGTTGGTGGTGGTAAACTGTGATTATTAAAAAGGATATCCTTTAGACTCCCTATAAAAACATCCCTGTCTGTCCCTTTTTTACATTTACTGTAGGTGATGGGTTGTTCTGGTGATGCAGTGGGGTAAGTATGAGAGAAGGTAGAGAGAACAATTTAATATTCTCTCTGCTAAGGTATTTGTGAAAGTTTTCTTCTTTATACCTGTTAAAATAAGATAAATCTCACATCAATATTTTTTTCATTTCTCATGATGCCAATAAAAGTTTCTAATATATTCAATGAAACAATGATAGTGACAAAGTGGTCTTTAGAAAAAAACTGGTGGGGAAAAGACAAAACTTTTCTTCCAAATAGCTTTTAATAGCAGCAACAGCAGCAAAGTAAAGCAGTGTAGTATTTGTTTTGTGAGAAGAGCATCTGCTAACTTCACTAACCCAGTAAAATAAGAATCATATGTTTAACAATGTCTCATTTCATACATCTAGAACAAGCCTAGTTTTTAGGGGCATTATTTTGTTACTGTGGATAATTAATATTAGTAAAGGGGATACTAGTATTCAAATGAATGAAGATATACATATTTTCTTCTTCCCAAAATATTTCTTATATATCTCTGTTTCTGTTTATTCTATTTTTCATCTGTAAAAATGAGAACTCTTGGAAAATATTTTTACATATTTTAAAGAATATTTAGAACGTTAAGTGCTTTATTGAAGCACATGCTGTTTATATCATAAAACATCAAAATAAAATTACTCCTTTTACTCTTTTTGAGCTCAACACAATTATGTGATGCAAAAGGCCCAACTCTGAAGAGGTTGAAAACAGATTACAATTAGTTTCATCGATTTGTGACCAATGTTCTTACCTCAAGAGCTTCGTAATCTCAATTTCATCCTGAAAAACACAAAATAGAGATGTCTATTATGTAAGTTAATATGTCCCTGCTTTATAAAATCTAGCAGTTTTATTTCCCTGTTATTTCAAATCCTTGAAGTTAATTACCTTTGTTGATCCCACATGATTTCCGATACTTCATTTTTTAAGGTATTATGCAATATTCTGGAGGATATGTTGTTTATTTTTGAGCAATAAGTCCTCACAATAAAAAACTAAATCTATTAGTTCTTAAGCCTTACTTCCTTAAATCATGTCTCTGTTTGAAAAAAAAAAAGAATATACTCTTCTATCAACCAAAGTGACGAAGTCTAATAAAGTTTGGATTTATCTATTTTGACAGAACTATTTGGCAAAAAAAAAAACAGGTTTTGTTGCAAATTGATAAACATAAAGCATTGTGAGTCATCCTACTACAGGCACTGTGATCTCAGCATTCTAGGTTTGTGTTACCTGGGTTATTATTTATTTCTGTGTTCTGTATTATATTATTTATTTCTGTGTTCATATTATAGGCTTTTAAATTATATTACATTGTAATTTAAATTATATTATTATATTAAAATATATACTCTAAATACATTCTCGGCCAGAAAAAAACAAAGTTCAAGTTAATGGCTCTTAATTTAAATATAAAATATATACCAGGGTTTGTTCTTGGCAGAAAAAGAATCTTCCAAGTAAAACTTTAGAAAGACAAAACACAAAAGCTCGATTCTTGGTGAAAAGCTATCCACTGAGAGAAGACAAGATACTGCTCTTTTTCCACATTTCCACCAAACACATCTTTTTCTCATTTGGTTGGGACAGCTGAAGCTTTGGAGGAAATTCTTCTAATGAGTATGACAGGATACCTTTTCCAGCATCTGTTCCTATTTTGGTGTGCATTCCTATACCACAGATGCTGGAAAGCTAACACTTTATTTTCACAAATGAAGTGCACTTGTTCAAAACTTGTATTGAGAGTGAGTAGGCAGGAAAAGAGGACATTGCATATAAGCCATTCATTTTGTTGATATAGAACTGGAAGAAATATTCATAGCAGACTTCTGATCCTAAGATCAAGGCTAAAGTGGTGCAATGTGGTAAGCAGCAGTTGGACAGCAGCTGTCTGATTCCCCAGCTTCTTAAATGTAGTGGTGGTAGCAGCTTCCTCAGTCGACCAGTTCTGTGGTGTGTCCTGCGAATCAGTGCTGGAGATTCAGAGAAGAGCCCCTTCTCCAACCCTTCAAAAAAGTTGGTAAGTGCAATCACTGTTTGAAATATTGTTGCACTTAAAATGTAGCAAATATTGTCTGATGCATGAACTAAAGTTTGAGTTGAAATAGGGCTAAAATGGATGAGAATGGGCAAGGACTGGAGTGCAACGAATTTGCTGCCTATAGCAGAACAGCATTTAACAGTCTACCTTGGAGAATAATTTGAGAGTATCCTAAGCCTAGAACTCATTGCTCCTTACAGTAGTAAGTTTTATATAACAAATTATATATATATACATATTCATCATATTATTAGAACAAAGGAGAAAAATTCCATGATCATTTGTAAAAAAAAAAAAAAAAGAAAAAGAAAAAGAAAAATTGAAAAAACTCAACACCCAATCATGATGCAAACCATCAGCTAACAAAAAATAGGAGGCGACATTCTGAAAAGGGTCCTTCAGAAAAATCTACAAATCTTTATGTAAGTTCTGATGATACTAAATGATAAAAGCTTACATATTTTCCACATAAATTGAGGAAGAAGGCAAGAATGTCCCATTTCGTTATGCCCTTTCAAGACTGTACAGAAAGTCTGAAGTGTAGTAAAGCAATCAAAAGGAATAAACATCATGAAAATCAAAAAGAAAAAAGTAAAACTTTTTTTATTTGCAGATGACAAAATTTGAATAGAAAATCTGGGTAATACACAACCAAAAGACTAAATCTGAAGGTGAATTTATCAAAGACATAGTGTAAAATATCAATATACAAAGTCGTGGATAGCTCTATTTTCTAGCACCAAACAATTGGAGAATGATTTTGAAAAAATAATGTACCATAATAATAAAAATAAAATATTAAATATAAGTTTAACAAAAGATGTGGAAAACTCTAAACTTAAAACTATAAAACATTGATGAGAGAAATTAAAACCTAAATAGAGAGAGATATAAATGATAATAGACTGAAAGACAATGCTATTAAGATATAAATTCTCCCCAAACTGATCTATATGGCTAATGCAATCTCATTCAAAATTTCAACTTTTAAAAATTGACATGTCTATTCTAAAAGTTATATAAAGTGCTAAAAAGACATAGTCATTGAAACAATCTTTACTAAAGAAGAAAGCAACGGAAGTTGACTTGCCATAAAGCTACAGTAATCAAAACAATGTAGTATGAAAATATGATGAGACAAATAGTTCAGTGGAGCAGAAAAGAGTTCATTAATAGACTTATGCATGAAAAGTCAATTGATTTTCAACAAAGTCCTGTGACAATTTAATTTTAAAAAGAATGCCATTTCAACAAATGGTGCCGCAACATGAATAAAAAACAATGTACCTCAAACCCCAATGCTCAACACACAAAAACTATACATTTTTTATGAAAAAATATTAAGGTAAAATCTTCGCCACATTGAGGTGGGCAAAGATTTTTTAGAGAGGACACACACACACAAAAAGTAATCATAAAATAAAAAACTGATAAATTGAACATTAAAACTTAAAACATCTACTCAAAGTTAAGAAAGGAAATTATTCACAATACGTATGGACATAACAAAGGAATTACTTCCAGAATATCTTTTAAAAACTACAATGAAACCGTACTAAAAAAGAGAAACAAGACATTTTCAAAAAAAGACAAGACTTTGATGACACTTCGCAAAAAATATATTAGCAATAAGCACATGAAAATTTGTTCAACATCATTAGACATCTGATGTTGTAGGTCATTTTCCCTGAGAATTAGACTTTGAGGTGGAAGCTAAAATGTCGCATGTTTAAAGAAGGGCTCTTTGGTTAAACATGTGTGGAAAAGGGAAAATGAGTCAGATTTGTCAGGGGAGGCATTAGACAGCCATGCTTAAACAGCAAAAATCTCATGTGAATTCCCCATGAGTCGATCTGAAGCTGGAATGGTCCATCAGAGTTACCCCAAGTTGGAGCAAGAGGCTAGACCTTTGTACTCCTCCAATGAACAGTCATTGGAAGAAGCCTGTTCCTAGGAACAACAAAAGACACATGGACTCATAGGAAGTAGCTCTCTTAAGTAGAGGCAATTCCGAGAGAGTGCAGTTCTGGGAAGTTGAGGACTGGCAGCAGATAGCATTCACAACCGGGGACGTAAGTACTTCATTTCTGAAGAGGAGAAATGGGATAACATGTGGTATCATCCACTATTTACTCATTGTGCCTTTTAGTTCTACTTTTCTACATAAGCTCTGGGAGTAGTTCCACCTGGATTCCAATGGGCCTCTTTCCCTGGGGGAAACTTAGAAAAGGAAAGTTAATGGGACAATCCCCCACCACAGCAGCTGTTCTCAAGGCTATAACTAAATATCATCAATTCCCTCTACTGTACATTCTCTATTTTCCTCACCCTTAGCTAGTAATTCTGTTGGTCTAAGTGGCCTTCCTATATACCTGAGGGGTTTGAGCTTCCACTCGCCTTGCTCGTCTATGGCTGTCTATTGCACTTGTCTTTTTATTGTCACCTACATGGGTCGATGGATCACATGGGGACCACACATATTCTTCTTTTCCCTCAACTTTAACAGCAGCCTTAATTCTTCCTGATGATCAGAGTCAATTATCCCTGCCAGAATGCTGGCTTTCCTAACTTGCTTGCCAGCCCCTTGACACAAAGCGCTTAATTAAGTTCCTGGTTGGCAGCCATGACAGAAAGTTCACCGGTTCTCTTGTGTCCCCTGATGTAAGTTTTCCCTTTCTGGGGATTAAGAATGTTGATACTTAGAGCTTGATGTTGTGAGGTAAGCAATTTCCTCAAATTAGACACCAGAGGCAACAGTCATCAGAGCTGCTCATACTTCTGCCCCCTGGTTCCCAGACCCTGTATTTTATTATTTGAGGACTCTCCACTTTAGAATGGTAATTGATAGTGTACTCTTCATTCTGGAGGATAACCATCCATGCTTGCAGTGTATATTCTCTAATCTGAGTCTCAGCTTTGCATTCAATAGGCCATCCCATCACTCTCATAGGCTGTCAGCTTCTTTGAGATGCAGGATGTAATTAGACCAGTGAACCTCAAGATCATGTGCCCATTTCTGCATCTCCTTAGCTGTTCATTGGATTTCTTGTCCTGATCAATGTAATTCAATGTGAGACTCCTAAGTTAGTGGAACAAGCACACTGAGCACTTGCATAGAAGATGGTAACTGGGAACCTATGTGTAGAAAAGAGAAACCCGTATTCAGAATTGTGCCAGTTCCAGTCAAAAGAAAATGCTGCACCTTTCATGGCAAAAGGGGCCCCAGGGAGTAAACTTGCCAGCAAAAGGCTGGTAAATCTCTTCCAGTGAGGTGCTGCATCAGTGATTATGTGCTGGGCTTATTTGCTGGCAAGTGAATATTTAACAGTGTCAGTATAATTATCAGCTATGGTGAATGGGAGCCTGGCCTGTTGGGCCCATGCCTAGGCCCCATCTCTTCCACCATATCTACCATATTCAGACACCCATTATATCAGCACAGGGGTGGCTGATGCAGAAGCTAGGTTAGGGCCACTAGGAGAATCATGCTGTCTACTGTGTTATTGAATGCCTCTTCTGAGATGAATACTACCTGGTAGACAATGAGACGTTGTCCATGCCATGCCTTGCCAGCAGACCAGTCCACATGCCTCTACTCCTTACCTCCTTGCCTCTGATTTTCCAATCTTTTCTTTCCATGCCCCTAGACCAAACAACCAGAGCAGTTGCTTTTACCCATGAGTATACTCTCAGCTGTCTACTCTTCTGCCCAAAATTGACAATCAAATTCACCATCTGTAGTGCCTTTGAGAAGGATTTCCTCTTACTTCTGTCTTTCAGAACTACCCCGAGTGGAACCAAAGTGCAACTTCAGTTTTAGATTGCACACACATAATGAACTGAACCATCTGTGAACCAAACTCTTTTTAAAATTTCCTTCTGTATTAGTCAGGGTTCTCTAAAGGGACAGTACAAATAGAATATATATAAAAGAGAGTTTATTAAGGAGTATTGACTCACACAATCACAAGGTGAAGTCCCACAATAGGCTGTCTGCAAGCTGAGGAGTGAGGAAGCCAGTCCAAGCCCCAAAACCTCAAAAGTAGGGAAGCCGACAGTGCAGCCTTCAGTTTGTGGCCAAAGGCCCAGGAGCCCTTGGCAAACCACTGGTATAGGTCCAAGAGTCCAAAATCTGAAGAACTTGGAGTCTGATGTTTGAGGGCAGGAAGTATCCAAAACAGGAGAAAGATGGAGGCTAGAAGATACAGCCCGTCTAGTCCTTCCATGTTCATCTGCCTGTTTTTATACTAACCACACTGGCAGCTGAGTAGATGGTGCCCACTCAGATCAAGGGTGGGGCTGCCTCTCCTAGTCCACTGACTCAAATGTTAATCTCCTTTGGCAACACCCTCACAGACACACCCAGGAACAATATCTTGGATCCTTCAATCCAATAAAGTTGACACTCAAGATTAACCATCACACCTTGCCTGTCAGCTGGTCATAAGGGATCTGCATCCCATGTGGTCTTAGACATAAACTGAAAGGTGGATGTCTGGGTCATACGGGGATGCAACTTTTTTATTTCTTCCAGCCATGGTTGTGTCTGAACCAAGATTAACAACTTCCATGTTATGATGGTTTACTGCTGGGCCTCTCAATCTTGTGACTTGTTGTAGTTGACTGAATCCAGATGTGAATGGGCAATTATGGCCTCATGGTCATATCAAGAACCATGGTCAGGCATTCCAATTCTCAACGGAGACTCAGCAGCATATCAGGTGCTCTTTTATAAAAGGTATATTAATTTTCCACTAAAAATTGCACAGCGTTGCTTCAGAATCTGAAGTGTCTACATAGGGCTTGCTATAAAGCTACTCCTGCATGTTTCTTCAGATACTGCTAATATTATAGGGTATTCTTTATGATAATGTTTATATGAATCAAGTGGTGGTACTGTTACATAAGCCACAGCCTGAGCCTGATGCAAAGCCTTTCTTGCTCTGCGAACCACTGAAGCTGGTGAATTGAAAGGCATTTCATTTCACTTATTGTATAAGCCGGAACTGTATTTCTGGGTATGGATTAAGTTGTCTTCATGACCTAGAAGCATGTCAGGCATTGCATTTTCTTTACCATGTGGTACAGCAAGATGCAAAAATCTGTCCTGTACTTTAGAAGAGATGTAATGGTATACCAGGACTACTGGATCCTTAAATACTTAACCGAGTCTTCACGGTTCAGCTGTCATTCTACGGAGAATATATTTCTTACCAAGGCCTTCAACCAACTTGACAATTTCTGCTCATCTGGTTTTGTTTTCTTGAGGTCATGAATATATTGGATTGGTAGGATGATACCACTGAAGCTACCACGATTTCTCTGGTCTTTGTAGGGACAACATTGGTGAACTAAATGGGGATATAATTGGGACCACACTCCTGTATTTTTAGGTATTTAAGGGAGGCACTAAACTCTGCAATTCCTCACAAAGGTTGATTATGCTTTTGTTTGCTATCTTAGAGGGGTAACTATTGAGTAAATGAGTTATTCTATTGATATCATTATAATTCTTGATGTCAATCAGGCTCAAAATTTGATACTACTCTGCCCCACATCTAGTGAGTCACCAGATCTTCTAAACTAACTGTGAAAATTTCCAAACCCCTCCCCTTTGCTCAATCATTATTATTATTGTACTAGTTCAGGTATTTATGTCTTTTCTCTAGGTTATTATGTAAAACTTTTGTTTACATTCAAGCTCTTTCCAATCCAATTTATTATCTTAATGCAATATTCTTTTTTCAAAACCTTCCCCATTCTCAAAAGATATTGGCTATTTGTAGTCTATAAAAGCCTGGAGAGTGTAAATCCCTCCACAGTTCATATCTGTCATTAAGCCTGGATCTGTTCACTGAAACACTTCAATCCTGGGATTATGGCTAGAGATGTTAGTGGTGCCACATATCTGAGTTACCAGTGGTGAATCCTTACAGATCTGCAGCAACCTCAATTCTTGCCTCCTCTGAAGAAAGAATTGGATGGAGAAGCATAAGGCTGAATAAGACACCAAGGCAAGTTTTAGAGCAGGAGTGAAAGTTTATGAACAAGCTTTAGAGCTAGAATGAAAAGAAAGTACACTTGGAAGAGGGCCAAGTGGGCATCTTGGAGGACAAATGTGGAGTTTGACCTTTTGACTAGGGGTTTTAGATGTCAGCGTACTTCCAGAATCTTGTGTCTCTTCTCCCCTGATTCTTCCCTTGGGGTGGGTTGTCCACATGTGCAATGGCCTTGTGGAGGGATGCAAATGTGGAGGGGAGCACGCACAGCGTGTTTAGTGGAGTTGTATGCATGCTCACTTGAGGCATTCTTCCCTTACCAGTGGAATGCCCCGGAAGATCATGTACCTGTTAAACTCCACCATTTTGCCTTTTAATGCACGTGCTTGAGCACACCCACTCAACTCCTGAGATCTTATCCAGAAGCTGCTTATCACTAGTTTCAGGCCTTTTCTTTTCTTTTTTCTTTTTCTTTTTTTTTTTGAGATGGAGTCTCGCTCAGCTGCCCAGGATGGAGGGCAGTGGCGTGATCTCGGGGCTCACTGCAACCATTGTCTCTGGGGTTCAAGTGATTCTCCTGTCTCAGCCTCCCTAGTAGCTAGGATTACAGGCACCCACCATCACGCCCAGCTAATTTTTGTATTTTAGTAGAGACGGGGTTTCACCACGTTGGCCAAACTGGTCTTGAACTCCTGACCTCAGGTGATCCGCCTGCCTCAGCCTTCCACAGTGCTAAGATTACAGGCATGAGCCACCGCACCTGGCTTGTTTCAGTTATTTTCTACCTGTGGGGACAATGCCTTTCCTTGGTGCTGGCTGCAACCAGTTATTATTTGAGAGAGACAGTTAACAACCACCTGACTATCACTTGATGGTCACCTGACATTCCTAATTGGTGGTGGGGGGTATCTCTTGCCTGACTACCTACTGTAACAGAGATTGTGTATTGTTGTATGGGGAAGATGACAGCTAAAAGTGAAATTTACATTTAGACCAATTTCAGCTCAATTCTTAAAAGGTATTTTAGGGAAGTAGAACTACTTTATTCCAGAAGATATTATTTAATTACATAGAAGAACTTAAGGACACAGAGTGATACTATGTATGGAATAATGGGAAGGGTTATTCTGCTTTCTGACAGAAGTTGAATTAGATTAACTGGAATATCTTTTTGAATTAAATATCTGTGAAACTTTTGATAAACTCTTTAAAAATTCAAATTTTCCATTTTAGATTTTAAGAAAATAATTAACCGTGCTCTTCATAATGCTTCCAAAATGAAGGATTTTCATCTCAACACCCTATGCTGGAGTTATTTAATTCAAACAGAAAGAAAAGAAAAGAAAGCCTCAGAATTCATAAGAATGCTGTGATGAGTGTGATAACATGTTATCTACAGCCTTTGAGCCCTTTGAAGATAAGCTGTTGAATAATGTCACTACATTATTATTATAGTTAGAATATAAATACAGGTTTAGCATCCTGTCAAGATAATACAACTTTCAAAAGAATACAAAGTGAGAAATTCACATGTGCAATTTTAAAGGAATGAGGCAAGATTCAAAAGATAAAATCAAACAAAAGATATCATATTTTATCTTTATATATCCTTTTCATAAAAATAAGTCATAAAAATATACATAGATAGATAAATTAATTTTAAATTTAAGTTTGGTTGCCCATTACTTTATGTGGGAGAGTATTTTGAGCAGTCCAAATGACCTTAATTGAAATAAAACTGTTCAACTGATTTATTTACATTAAGATCAATATCAGTTTTTAAACTGGACATTTCTCTAACATTTGTGTTAAAACTAAAAATTAGTCATAATTGTTACGTCTCTATGTTTTAGTTAATTAAATATTATGATTAATATAAAAAAGAAATGATTTTAGTATTTTAGTATTATTGTCTTTAAAGCTATTTTTCCACAGTGTATAGTCCTTTGATGTAAGTCATTTGGGTTATTCCTCAAAACTAAACAATTGCTTAATTACTCCAAGGCACAGAATCCACACTACAATTTTAAAACATCAAAATGGGAAAAGTAATTAGTCTCTTGAGTATAATTAATCCGTCTGCTAAGAATTGGGCCAAATTGTAGTTTAGCGTTCTCTAGAATTCAGAAGCCAAGAAACGTTGAGCTTGAAGCTTGTAGACTTTGGCTCTAAAAGTAAGTTAAATCTTTATATTTATGGTGGACTTGAAAAAACACAGGACACATGGAAAGGAAGGCTTTACTTCCAAAACTAGATATCTACAGCAAAACTTCAGGATTGTTTATTCTTCCTTTATAAGCTAGATATGGTTTAGGGACCATTGAGTGCTCGATAGGCATTTCATAAAGCAAATACAGTTTATTTCTACTGCACTTTCATTGACAAATATCAAACACAAAGTTACTGGATATTAACACAGAGAAAAAGACAAAAATAATTTTTACAGTAAACTTTAGAGAGAGGAGAATGTTGTTTGTTAGCAGCAGAAATGACGCACTTTGCAAAATATGCATCAAATGATTACTTCAGCAAATGATCAATTCAACAAAAGATTTGTTTGCTGTATTTATTTAATTTAGTAAAGCAATGTTTTTAAGAATGCATGAATTTCTCATCAATTCACACTGTTTTAATATATTTTAAAGGTTTCTACAGAGTTTTCAATTTGTATTTGTAGTAGCAGTTTAAGAAATGTATTTGACAAAAGCTAAGGGCTATTGGAAAGTTTAAATTTCCTTTCAATATATTTGGTATTCATAAAAGCCTATTTTATTCACCTGTAGCCTAAATTTAAGCATCACTTTACAGTGTTCAGTCTGTGCTAATATATTTTGAATCATTTGCAACATAATACTTATGTTATAAGCCATGTATCACTACCAAGATGCCTTCTCCAATTTTTCAAGTAAGAAATTGTTTCTCATATCTGTATCATTCAGAAGTGAAAATATACTGCGCTTCATTTATTTCTTATATATTACCTGTATTTCGAATTTTTAAAGAATTTCTAAACAAAACCTTCCTTTGCTCTTTTGCATGCAAAGTTAATGTACATAGAATTAGAGATACAAATAGTGCTGCAAATTTAATTAATATAGTAATCCTTTCTAGGAAAATCCCTAGGAATAAACATAATAAAGATGGCAGGAGATATATTAAAAGCAAACAAACATTTACTGAGGCATGTAGAGAAAATACAAACAAATGAAAGCCACATTTCTTTCCTGACTGGGAAGATGAAATGCAAACTTTACTTCTCTCTGTGATAATTGGAACACTTTATGTGAAAAATAACACAAAACCAAGTCAAAGTGGCACTGTGGATGAGAGTGTTTATTCAATCATGTGTATGGAGGTTCAAAAGAAAAGTGAAATTCAAGGTTGGCTTACTTTATTGACTTAATTATGTCTAAAATCTATTTGTTTTTAAACATTTTTTTTTCTTCCTGGCATGTTTTTAGCTTTATTCTAAATCTAAAATTGACTTTTTTCCTGATTGCAAGTCAATTGCCAAAACTTCCCTGAGCTAGAATATTCCTCATTCACATGGTGGGGAATTTGGGGCAGGGCATGGAGAGATACGCGGAAAGAAAGACAGCTGTATATGTCTTACAAACTTCAAACAAAAATCCTGAAATGCATTCTAATTGGCCAACCTTAAATTATGTGGCCAGTTCTTAGCTAGTCACTACAATGAAGAAAGTGCCAGATGCTGATTAATTTAAGCCAATAAAGAGCTACCTTTGGAATGGAAACCAAATTTCTTGGCTACTATTCAAGAATAATAATAGAAGTGAGGTTGTAAATAAAAATAAAATGCTCTACACACTTTCCAAATTAGTTATTATTTACCGTATAGGCATTTAAATTAAGTGGTATTGGGAGAACTTGACAAATTTGTTCTAATGTTCATCTAGAAAAGTATCCCTAAATTCAAATGTTTATAAGGTCAAAGTAGTTAAACCTACAAAATCAAGTCAAATGAAAGGGCATTTATAATATGCAAAGACAGGGTAAACCTGATTTTTTTTTCCTAACTTGGACTCTATAAGAGTAATTATTAGTGTAGGTAAGAGTTACAAGCCATACCATCCCATGCAAATCTGAACATATGTGTGTATATATATTTGTACTTTATATATATATATAATATATATGATATATATGTGATATATATGTATATATAATACATATGATATATATGTGATATATATATAATTATTATTATCCTCTCTCTCAAGAGCAGTCTCTCAGCATGTGCCAATTATTGCCATATAACAAACAGTCTCAGCATCACTGGATTTTCTGATCTTTCAGTAGGAAAAAAATCCAATTTTTATATGAAATATCCTAATTTTAAAATATTGCTTTAATTAAAAATTAGCTGGAAAATATTTGTTGTTTTTCAACCTCTGTTCTAGGAAGTAAATGAATAAAAATAGCTCTTGTTATTTGAAGAAAAAAAGCACAAAAAACTAAGTATATTGCCAAATATTAAAACACATAAAAACCGCCATAATTAAAGCAGTGTGGTATTGATGTAAGAATAGGGAGATAAATTAATGGAAAACAAAACACAAGTCAGAAACAGAGTCAACAATATGTAAGCATTCAGTATGGTCATCATACAAAACTCATTTCTCCAGTACATTTTTTCTCTCCATTTCCATAGCCACTACCCTGATCTCAGCCACCATCACTTCTCACCTGGATTCCTAATAAAGTCTCTGAGCCTCACCTTTTATCTACTCATATTACTCTTCAATCTATTCTACATACTATGGCTAGAGTTTTGAAAATTACAAACCTGAACTTATTATTTCTTTATTAAAGTACATCAATAAATTTTCATTGTTTTAGTACAAAGACAAAATTTCTTCATGACTGTTATGAAATTCACAGAATGGCCCTTACCTGCTCTTATACTTCAACTTGTCCAGCTCTCTCGTATTTAGGCTTTATTTTCAAACCTGGTAAGTTCGAGATACTTAATATACATATAAATTGGAGGTACTGAATAAAAAAATGTTACATGCAAGTCATGAGTTCAAGAAAGACTGTTAACCTAGATGCATAACCCTGAGAAACATTAGTGTTCTTATGTGCTAAAAGCAATGAAACTGAGTTTACTTAAAGAATATACATAGATACAGATTAGAACTCAAATATCTAAAGAAAACATGCTCTATAGCACAATGCAATCATACTATTCAGCCTTTTAAAAGAAGTAAATTCTGTCACTTGTGACAATATAGATAGAATTGGAGAACATTATGCTAAGTGGAATAAGCCAGGCACGGAAAGATGAATACCACAAGTTCTCACTTCTATGCAGAATCTAAAACAATTGAACTCATAGAAGCAGAGAGCAGGATGGTGGTTATAGTCGCTGCAGATTGAGAGAAATGGGGAAATGATGGCCGAAGGGTAAAAAATCTCAGAAACGAGGAATATATTTTTTCGTTCTATTACACAGCATGGTAAATATGGTTAATAATAGAGTACTATACATTTCAAAATTGCTGAGAATAAATTTCTAATCCTCCCACGGCAAAAAAAAGTTAAGTATTTGAGATAATGGATTTGCTAACCAACTTGACATAATAATTCACATTGTATTTACGAAACATAGCATCACTTTGTACCCCATAAATGTATATCATTATAAATTACCAATTTATAATTTAAAAAATAAAATTATAAAATTGTAAAAGCAAATACAAGAAAAAGAAGTCAAAGACCTGATTGCTGTAGCATCCAGCATTTAGAGGTGAGAAAAATTAAAAAAGGAAAAGCAGAGTAAAGTGAGAAGAAGCTGCCAGTAAAGCAGGAAAGAAACCAGTGTCATTTTTCGGAAAGAGATGAGGAATAAAAGAAGGTACAATCACTATAATATGTCAAGAAAAAGACATAAATTTATGAAGATTGAAAATGACAAAAAAAAGCTGTTGTATTCACAAAGTATGTTACTATCCGTATAGAAAACCCAATGGAATCTAAAATTTTTATAAATAATGCAGAAATCTAGTAACTTCAGTAAATATGCAATCAATATACAAAAATCAATGTTTTTCTGTCTGTAACAAAAGTGAAAAAAGCATAGTTTTGCAAGGATTCTATTTTCCATAGCAACTCCTTTTTCTCCTGAATCTCAACTCAACTGACTTTTTCAACTCAATCTCTTTTTCTTTTCATGCTTTGTGTATGTGTATAGGTGTGTACCACAGGCATATCTCTGATAAAATGTGAGCACAATCTTTACAGAGCAAATTACAAAATCTTATTGAGCTATATTACATAGAAACATATATCTATATACCACATTGATATATGGGAAATGTTAGTATCTTTAAAATATCAATTATCTTCAATTACTCTATAAATTCACAATATTCTAAACAAAATCTCAGTAGTTGTGAAGTACTTGGAAGAACTTGACAAGTATAACTTAAAATATATGTAGAAATGCAAAAAGCTAAGAATAGTCAAAAATTTGCAACACTGGCTTCGGTAAAAGTATTAAACAAAGATAGTGTTGGAATAAAAATCACAGATATGAGTTTATGGAATTTTTATAGATGACAGAATTGGCATTTCAGTTCAGAAAAGGATGGAATAGTATTTAATAATTTGTAATATAATACTTATCAATGGTGGGGTTGGGAATAGATCTCTATGTTGATATCAAAATCAGTTCCTCATGCATTAAGCACTTCAATGTAAAAAGAAACATTTTAGAACTCTCAAAAGAAACCATATAAGAATATATTATTTTCTCACAATAGTTTAAAATATATTAAACAAGATCAAAAAGAAAAAACCACAGTACATAAAATATTGCTAATTCATGTACATTCATATTCAGAGTACTGTTCTTTAAATCATAAGAAAAAATTATCACAAACTAGGTAGGATATATAGAGGAAATATAAGCACAAAGTGTTAATATACCAAATATATAAAGAAAAACACCAGAAACTCCATGGGATAATATGACAAAGATATCAACTGTCCATAAATAAATAAGGATAAGCCAGTGAACAATACGTATATGAAAATATGAAGAATCTCACTAGTAAGAGCTCAGTAAGAGGTCTAAATTTTACTTTCATTAGTTTGGCAGAAAGTAAAAAGTGTATCAATATCAGGCATTTATAGACATGGAGCAATAAGAAACACCACCTGACGTTGCTACAAATTAATTATATAAAACCAAACTGAGAATAATTTGCCCCACCGTATAGAAAAATTTATATTAACTCTAAGACTCAATAATCTTACTCTTAGTTATAAACTCTAGAGAAACTCTTGCACACAAACACAAAGAAACATACGTAAGAATTTTCTTAGAAGTTCTGGTTGTAAAAACAAAAGAAAATGGAGGGCTGGGTGCTGTGACTCTCTCCTGTAATCCCAGCACCTTGGAGATGGAGGCAGGAGGATTGCTTGAGCCCAGGAGTTCAAGACCAGCCTGGACAACAAAGTGAAATTTCATCTCTGCCAAAAAAAAAAAAAAATTTCAATTAGCCAAGTGTGGTGGCATGTGCCTGTGTTCCCAGTGAATCAGGAGGCTGAGGCAGGAGGACTGCTTGTAGCCAGGAGATTGAGGTTGCAGTGAGCTTGTTTTCAAATCAAAGATGCTGGCAAGGTTGTGGAGAAAAGAGAACACTTATACACTGTTGATAGGTGTGTAAATTAGGTCAACCACTCTGGAAAGCAGTACAGTGATTCCTCAAAGAGCTAAAAACAGAGCTACCATTCAACTCAGCAATCCCATTACTGGGTATACCCAGAGGATACATAAATCATTCCACAGTAAAGACTCATGCATGCAAATGCTCACTGTGGCACTGTTCACAAAAGCAGACATGGAATCAAACTAAATGCTCATCAATGACAGATTAAATATTTTAAAATGTGGTACATACACACCATGGAATACGATACAGCCATAAAAAAGCAAAAAATCGGCCAGGCATGATGACTTATGACTCACACCTGTAATCCTAGCACTTTGGGAGGCCAAGGCGGCAGATTGACTGCACTCCAGAGTTCAAGACCAGCCTGGGCAACACGGTGAAACCCCATCTCTACTAAAATACAAAACATTAGCCAGGTGTGGCAGCATGCTCCTGTAGTCCCAGCTACACAGGAGGCTAAGGCAGGAGAATTACTTGAAACCGGGAGGCAGAGGTTGCAGTGAGCCGAGATCGCCCCACTGCACTCCAGCCTGGGCAACAGAGTGAGACCCTGTCTCCAAAGAAAAAAAAAAAAAGAAAGAAAGAAAGAAAAAGATCATGTCTTTTGCAGAAACAGGATGAAGCTGGAGGCCATTATTCTTAGCAAACTAACACAGGAACAGAAAACCAAATACCACATATTCTCACTTAAAAGTGGGAGCTAAATGATGAGAACACATGGACACATAGAGGGGAACAACAGATGTTGAAGCCTATTTGAGGGTGGAGGGTGGGAAGAGGGAGAACAGCAGAAAACATAATTATTGGGTACTAGGCTAAGTACTTGCGTGATGAAATAATCTGTACAACAAACTCTGTGTCACGAGTTTACCTATATAATAAACCTGCACGTGTACCCCCAAAACTAAAATAAATGTTTTTTAAAAATGGAAGTAGTCTAAATGTCTGTGATCACACACACAAAAAGATTATACTATATTCATGCAATGGAATCCTACATACCAGATCAAGGAAATGAACTAAAGCTACATTTATCACACAATCAAGGTAATAAACATATCCTTCACCTCTAGAAGTTTCCCTGTTGTGTCTGTTTCTATTTTTTATGGTGTTTTAATATAATACAACAACCCAGCAATTGTACTCCTGGGTATTTATTTCAACAAAATGAAAATTTATGTCCATACAAAAACCTGTACATGAATGTTCAGAATGGCTTTATTTGTAATAGCCAAAAGTTGAGAACAACCCTAATGTCCTTCAATGGGTGAATGAATAAAAATAAATAAATATCCATAATATAGACTACTAGTCAGCAATTAAAAGGAAGGAGCTAGTGATATACTATACTACTTGCATGTATTTCAAGGGCATTATGCTGAGTGAAGAAAGTCAACCATAAAAAGTTACACACTGTATATTTCCATTTATATAATATTATCAAATGACAAAATTATTGTCATTTGTGATGTCATTGTGACAAAGCTAGGATTAGGAATTTTCTTTGTGTTGATAGAATGGTTCTGTGTCCTGATTGTGGTGGTGGTTATATGGATCTGGATCTGTCTGTCTATCTATCTATCTATCTATCTATCTATCTATCTATCTATCTATCTGACAATAAAAATGTATCATGCTATACACCAAAAACAAAATAAAACAAATACATGTAAAAACTGGTGAAATCTGAAGAAAGTCTGTAGTTTACTTAACAGTATAGTATCAATGTGAGTGTCCTGCTTTGGATAATGTTCTGTGCTTATGTAAGATGTTGTTATTGGAGAGAGCTGAGTAGAAAGTACAAGGATAAGCTATGTATTACGATTGCAGCTGGCTATGAGTCTTAAACTGTTCCAAGATAAAAAGTTAAGCAAAAAAATTTAGACTCTTCTGCTTATTTCTCTTATTATGCAAAAAAAGGGCCTAACCAAGTATTCAGAAATCACTTTTTTCCTTCTAAGGAAGCCTGACCACCTTTCACAAAAACACATTTAAATACTAGCTACTTCAATAAACAGTTCTTTGTGTAGTCATGCAGCAGTCTTTAGTAACATAAGACTTTTCCAAATTGCCACTAACAGAAAATTATTATTAGTGTGACTCGCCTCCTGAAGGAACTTGAACTCACACACACACTCACAGCAGGAACAGACTTAAGCCTGCTGGGTTTTCAAGCACTGTAATGTAGTGAAGCAAGAGAAAGGCAGCATGAAGGAAACAGGGAGGATGTAGAAGGAGCCTCACTCTAATACATCACTGGTTTAATTCTCTTCTCCCATTATGGCATATTTAGCCTGGTATAAAGGTTAGGGATTTTTGATAATGGTAAATCTATGCAGAGTAAGCTCCATCTGTATTTTAAAATCCCCAATAAAATATACAAACTCCCTGTATATATTTATCTATATCCATTTAAAATGCTGAAACTCCCTCTTCCATTCATTAGCTGTTTTGTTGTCTTCACAAAAATCATGGGGAGAAAACATTTAATTAGTATTTCACCTTAAATGAATAGAATGGATAAGAAACCAATTAGTCTTTAGATAATAGAAAGTCTAATTAGCCACCAAGTATTCAACAGAAAATCTTCATTGTTTTCCTTTCTGTAACTGAGGCAGCATGCACGGATCAGATCAGAATCCCAGGAGTGCCTAATCTAATCCCTCTCCTGCCTCTAACGTATTGCTAAAAGCATAAACAGATCACTTTATTGAGAGATTAATACATTTAGCAAATATACCTGAGGGTAGCAGTGCTTTGAATGTGTGGAATGTGATTGGGAACTCCGGAAAACAAGCTTACTCTTCCATAGTCTAATACCTGTCACTTTATTGTTGTGAAGAACAAGATGACAAGAAGCAAACACTAAAAGCATTCCGCGGAACCTGGAAGTGTGTGTGTTTGTTTGTGAGCACATGCACATGTGAGTGTAGTGAGAGTTCAACCAGGGAAGACTCAACTTTAAGGGCAGAAACAGAGGACATGACTATTAACTAAGACTTGAACATTCTAAAATTGACAGGTAAAGCATGTAGGAGGGGGATGTCTATTTAAATATGTAGAAGCTAAGTGTTTAGCTCCATTCACCACGCCTTCTTGCCTTGTTCTAGATGAATTTGGCAATTTGTCCATCTTGTTACACAGATGACAGATCATCACTGCTCTATTGAGCTTCCACATGGCAGTGGAAGAAAAAGAAGAGAACTCGGCCCCATGGGCAGGTGAATCTACAAGTGAAAATATCAGGAAGAATAAAGCAATTCTCATTCTCCACAACAAAATACAGTACAGACAGACCTCAACTTATGATGGTTGAATATAGGATTTTTCAACTTTACGATGCTGTGAAAGCAATACACATACAATGGAAACCATACTTCAAGTACCCATACAACAATTCTGTTTTTCACTTTCAATACAGCATTCAATAAATTACATGAGTTAGTCAACACTTTATTATAAACTAGGCTTTGTGTTATACTATTTTGCTCAACTCTTGTTCCTGTTGCTCTGAGCACATTTAAGGTAGGCTGGGCTCAGCTATGATGTTTGGTAGTGTAGGTATATTAAATGCAGTTTGACATATTTTCAACTTACTGAGATGTGTGTGACCCCATCATATGTAGTGAGGCATCTGTACTCTCCTGAGGATGGAGAGCAGCTTCCTGAAGTCTCCTAAGTAAGGTATATCGAGAATGGAGGGTGACAGGAAAGACCCATGCACTAAAATGTAAAGACATAAAATATAAGCAGCAGATATTTATGCAGCCAAAAAACACATGAAAAAATGCTCACCATCACTGGCCATCAGAGAAATGCAAATCAAAACCACAATGAGATACCATCTCACACCAGTTAGAATGGCAATCATTAAAAAGTCAGGAAACAACAGGTGCTGGAGAGGATGTGGAGAAATAGGAACACTTTTACACTGTTGGTGGGACTGTAAACTAATTCAACACTTGTGGAAGTCAGTGTGGCAATTCCTCAGGGATCTAGAACTAGAAATACCATTTGACCCAGCCATCCCATTACTGGGTATGTACCCAAAGGACTATAAATCATGCTGCTATAAAGACACATGCACATGTATGTTTATTGTGGCACTATTCACAATAGCAAAGACTTGGAACCAACCCAAATGTCCAACAATGATAGACTGGATTAAGAAAATGTGGCACATATACACCATGGAATACTATGCAGCCATAAAAAATGATGAGTTCATGTCCTTTGTAGGGACATGGATGAAATTGGAAATCATCATTCTCAGTAAACTATCGCAAGGACAAAAAACCAAACACCGCATGTTCTCACTCATAGGTGGGAACTGAACAATGAGAACATATGGACACAGGAAGGGGAACATCACACTCTGGGGACTGTTGTGGGGTTGGGGGAGGGGGGAGGGATAGCTTTAGGAGATATACCTAATGCTAAATGACGAGTTAATGGGTGCAGCACACCAGCATGGCACATGTATACATATGTAACTAACCTGCACATTGTGCACAAGTACCCTAAAACTTAAAGTATAATAATAATAAAATAAAATAAATAAATAAAAAATAAAAAAAAGAAAACAAAAAATAAAATAAAATAAAATATAAGCAGCACTGAGACCATTAACATTCCTCAGGCATCACATCTGCAATGTTGAGCTGCTTACCAGATTTTTCATATTTCAGAATTGAGTGCTTTCATAATAGCGTCCAAGAGCACTGTTTGAATTTAGAAAGCAATAAGATTATAATCTTTAAATCCCATCTCAAGTAGCTTAACCTCTTTGAGAATCAATTCTTTATTAGCAAAACAGGAATAATAATAGTACCTTGTACAATTAGTTCTTATGTGTCTACATTTTATGAGGAATAGTATCCCATCATTAGCAGCCAGGTCCTTAAATGGGGCTGAAGTCACCCAGCTCACAGAATAATAGAAACTACATGAATCCTGTGGTGCTCAAGACATCTAAAGAATATTAAATATCCAAATCTAGCCTAAACTGGGAGTGTTCGCAAGCACTTGATTTGAGTCCCCAGCCTACATTCCAATATTTTCTAATGGCTTTGCAATTCTGTCCCCTCCCCCCTGCTATCATAATAACTTTTATAGCTTCTAAACTGAATTAAAGAGGAATGAAGGAAATTTTTGAGTGTTTTCCTTCAGAGGACAGGCATATGCCACTCTATAACACGCACTAACCACTGACTACAGACTTCCTGTGGCCCTATGCCCTATATAAATATGAGATGTGAGAAGTATGTTCTTCACCTTCCTTCTATGCAGCTTTTAGGTCACAATCACAAATTTCAGAGAAAAATGCCATGTGACTCTCCAACCATCAGTTGAATAGATGAATCTTTTTTTTTTTTAAAGAGCTTTGAGAAAGCAGAATGAAATGCTGGAGGAGGCTGAGAGGAGAATCAAAAGAACTAAGCCCTGATTTAACTCAATTTCTGATTGAATATAAGCATAGTGAATATTTGATTTCTAAAAATATGTAAAATAATATTAATACATGCCAGAACTTAGAGGTAGTAGTGTTCAATAAATAATATTTTATGTATATATGTGTGTGTACATGTGGGTGTGCATATATGCACCTACACTCATACATACATACAAATTATCAGTAAAATTAAATATAAATTTCAGTGTTACTTTGGGATAGACTCCCAAGGATCAAAAAATTGCCAAGTGTGTGCCCTATTATGATATTCAAAGCTCTCTGGTTAGTACATAATTTTTCATATTATAATTTCATGACATCAAATTTCACAGTCTCCCAGATTTTTCAGGAGGGAGGCAATCTAGAATTTCTTCTATCATTTTCAAAAAATTGTCTCTAAAGTTATGTCTCATAGAAAAGTCTTAACTTATGAGATAATAATGTTTTTAATATTTTTCTACATACAGGGTAAGGTTTCAACAATTATTCACCCATTCTTTCTTTCTTTTTTTTTTTTTTAGTGCTTTATAGTTTCCTTAGGATTATATCCTAAATCATTCCCTCTCGTACACAGAAGGTCTTCCCTTCTCAGTTCTTGCAGTGACGCAATATCAGTGCTACTATTATCATACATTATATTTTAAAAATAACCTGCACCATGACATGGACATTTTTATGGGATTCTTATACGTATCTTTTATGCAAAAGAAGGCTATGAGTATTGTTTAAAATTAAATTGTATCTTTAGGAAAATTTATGCCTCATCCATATATTCAGAAAACTGCAGAGACATGTTCTGAATTTAATTATTAAAAGCATGCAAGTCAGTCACACATATATTTACCAAATTATGGATAATGCTAATCTATTCCATCCAGAAAACTATGAACTTTTAGCAGTTTCTTAAATGGGATTATTCATAGCCCAGATTAATTTATTCTGCTGAATATTCTATATTTTGGTAGCTTAACTTTCAGCATGTTGCCTGTATTAGTCTGTACTCACACTGGTAATAAAAACATACCCCAAGACTGGGTAATTTATTTAAAGAAAAAGAGGTTTAATAGGCTCACAGTTCCACATGACTGGAGAGGCCTCACAATCATGGCAGAAGGCTAAGGAGAATCAAAGGCATGTCGTACAAGGTGGCAGGAAACAGAGTGTGTGCAGGGGAACTGCCTTTTATAAAACCATCAGATCTTGTGAGACTTATTCACCATCATGAGAACAACAAGAGAAAGACCCACCACCATGATTCCATTACCTCTCACCAGGTCCCTCCCATGACCCATGGGGACTACAGGAGCTACAATTCAAGATGAGATTTGGGTGGGGACACAGCCAAACCATATAATTGCCATATATGAGAAACTCCTAAAGACAAATTAATAAAATTACATTATTTTCTTTTTCTCAAATTCATCTTTTTTCTTTCAAAATCACTGATCATTTGGGAAAAACAAAAATAATTATTTAATACTAATAAAGCAACATCATACTTTAAAAGCATATTATCAAGCAGTGGAAATAGTTTTTGGACTGTGGGCTTTCAATTCAGAAAGATGTGAATTTCAATCCCAATTTGTTTCATTCACTAACTGAATAAACCGGAGCAAATAACTAAACTTTGTTAACTTTAGTTTCTTCATCTCTAAAATGGAGATATTGAGTCTACCAGACTCAAAGTAATACTGTGAAAAGAAAATTTTAAAATATGTGAAAAAGTCTTGAAATCTTGAAACATTTTTGAAACACATTGTTAGAACACATTAAGGAATTACTTCTGCTACTACTGTTGAAACCGACCCAATAGACCCACAGACAGTGTTTTTGGACAAACGCAAAAATTGACCCTTCTGGTTTTAAAGCTTGAAACTTACATTTGTTTTATCTGATTTTATTCTTCAGGTTAGGACCCTCAGGCCTCTCAAAAATATCAAAGAGCCAAAACTGACCAGATCATCACATCCAGACAATGAGATGCCAGTCCCTTCATTCACCATGACTGCATCCTTACCCCTCCCAAGTTCCTATTTTCCTACACATCATTATATTTCTCTCCTGCTATATAAAACCCCTGATTTCAGTGAGTCACAGAGATGGACTTGAGACTGCTCTTCCAACTCCTCGGCTGCAGCACCCAATTAAAGCCTTCTTCCTTGGTAATAATCGTCTCAGTGTTTGTCTTTGCGGGCAGCAAGCAGCAGAATGTAGACCGAATCCCTGGTGTCATCAATTCTTTTTTTCACCTGTGTGGTTTTCATTGCATTATGTGCATTTACTGTAGTGAATTCATCTAATTCTTTCTGAAGGGCATTCATGTTATTTCCAAGCTTCTGTTAATACAAACATTGTCACAATGAGAAATTCATGCATATGTTAATTAATTTTCTGTAACCCTATCTTTTTTGATAATATCATAGAAGTAGGATTGCTCATTGTCAATATAAATGTATATATGATTTTCCTAAATATTCTAAATTTACTGCCATCTTTGGTTGGTAATTTTGCATTACTACAAGCACTGTATGAGAGTGATGGGGTCTCCAAAACCTTACCACAAAGTATGTTGTCAAACTTTTGAATTTGTATCAATCTGATTGTGGAGAAATCGTATCTGAAGTTTATTTAACTTGCACTTATTTATTTAATTGCCTAATTTCTTATTATGCAGGATGTTATGCACCTTTCATTTTACACCCTGCTTATATATTTTCTGTGAAATACATGTTTGCATATTTTGCCTGTTTTTCTATCATGTTATTACATTTTTTCTCTCAATTTTTAGAATCTTTTCATATATAAGGGCAGTTACAGCTATTGCAAATATCTTTCCTCATTTTCCATTTTACTCTGGTGATGTTTATTTGCATGTACTTATTTTAAATTTTTATGTAGTAAAAATTATCTATGTTGAATGCCACAGGATTTTTTTTTCACTTTTAGATTTTGATTCACGGTTAAGAATATCTTTCCTATTGACAGTCAAAAAGAAAATTTATCTTTCTGTTATTATTGTTTCACCTGTTAGTTTTGTACAACTTCACCTTTTTATTTAGATCTCTGATCTTTTGAAAATTCATTTTAATGTGTGACATAAGGAAATGATCCAATTTTTTCTTTTTCCAAATTACTTTCACATTATCCAAATATCATTTACTTAATAGTTTTTTGTTCTTTTTGAGAAAGTATCTTTATCATATACTAAATTTACATGTGCCCTTCTGTTTAATTGCTGATTTTTCTATTCTGTTCTTTTCCTTCTGTAGTTTATTTCTATAAAAATATCACACTTTTAATTAGATAGACTTGCAATATGTTTTAATAACTTTTAAGACTATTTCAAATGTATTGCTTTTATTTTTAGGGTGTTTTTAGGATTATTCTTCTTATTTACTTTTCCTATGTCCTCTTATTTTAAAAACAGCTTGCCTAGATCCAGAAAAAGAAAAACAAACTTGTTTCTTTCAGGAGCTTAAAATTATTAGATAATGTTACCATATTTCTTATAATTTTTATGCCTAGATGTAACATTGTTGATACTATAACTGTGATTATTTACACATTTAAAATTATTAGATAATGTTACATTTTTTTAATTTTTATGCCTAGGTATGTTATCAGTGTGTTGACATTGTAAATATGATCTTTTCCTCCATGATAACTTTGATCTGCCTATTTTTACATAAGGTTTATAATTTTATTTCTTTATTTATTTTTATTATTTATTTACTTATTTTGAGACAGAGTCTCCCTCTGTTGCCCAGGCTGGGGTGCAGTGGCGCGATCTCGGCTCACTGCGACCTCTGCCTCCTGGGTTCAAGCAATTCTCTGCCTCAGCCTCTCGAGTAGCTGGGATTACAGGCACCCGGCACCATGCCCTGCTAATTTTTTTTGTATTTTTAGTACAGACAGGGTTTCACCATGTTGGCCAGGCTGGTCTTGAACTCCTGACCTCGTGATCCACCTGCCATGACCTCCCGAAGTGCTGGGATTACAGGCATAAGCCACTGTGCCAGCCCTGTTTATAATTTCATATATTTATTTAATTCTCCCAATTAACTAAATTCTCTTATGTTTTCAGGGTTTTTTTAGCTAAACATTATATCATCTGTAATAATTTTGCATGTTCCCTTTATATTCTTATGCCTCTTGTCTAATTACTGTGACTAATCCCCCCATCACAATGTTACAAAGTAGTGATTGTGGGCATGCTTTTCTTCCTTGCTTTAACGGGAATACCTGTCTTCGCTTCTCCACTATGTAGGATAGGATTCTGGCTGGAGTATGTGTGTGTGTATGTGTGTGTCTGTGTGTGCGAAATGCTTTTTTAAATATCTATGGGAAGGACTATACAATTTTTGCTCTTTGTTTTTGTGTTTTTTTAGATCTGTCGACAGGGTGAATTATCTTAGAGTCAGTATTAGTCAGGGCTCTCTAGAAAAAAGAATATGAGGCAATAATTAAAATGCTAACACTTCACGTGAAAGCTGAAAACCCAAAAGATGCCAAGGGTGTGATGAAACAAAAAATGAAATGAGGTTAAGGGAGAAAGGATGCGATGCAATTGCATGTGGTGTATTGCAACACAAGCAACTGCTCCAGGAAGTATCAAAAACAAAAATAGAAACTGCAGGTCCTCTGTCAGGTCCATTCACTGGGCACAGGGGATATACCTGTGGAAAGCCTGAAAAGAAAAATCTCACTTCTGTGTAACCCACAAGTGGGATCATTTATCCACTCAGTTCCTTCTCTCCTCGAGTATCTCACTGGTTAAGGTCTCCCCATTTCCTAACGACTACCAAACATTGCAGGTTGCATAATACATTTCTAAGAGGCTGGTCAGAAGCCAGATCCTGTGCTCTGCAATGGATAATTTTATCCAAGTCTGGATGTGTCAGGATAACTTAGCTCAAATACGGCTGAGTGTTTTGAGATTGAGAGATATGCAAGAGCTAGACTTCATCTTAGATGCTATTTAGCTAGGAGGGCTCCATAAGGGTGCCGAAAATGGCAGTAGTTATGCATGGGAAGCATTAAAATTCTCAGAATGAACAAGTTGCTGAGGAAATTCTGAGGACGCACACAAAGTTGGATTCCTGTGTTGTATTAGTCTGTTTTCACACTGCTGTGAAGACATACCAGGGACTGGGTAATTTAACAAGAAAAGAGGGTTAATGGCACACAGTTCTGCATGGCTGGGAGGACTCAGGAAACATACAATCATGGCAGAAGGCGAAACAGGCACATCTTACATGGCAGCCACTGAGAGAAGTGAGTGAGAGCAATAGAAATGACAGACGTTTATACAACCATCAGATCTCGTGAGACCTCACTCACTATCATGAGAATAGCATGGGGGAAACCGCTCCCATGATCCAATCACCTCCCCTTAAGTTCCTCCCTCAACACGTGGGGATAATAATTCAAGCTGAGGTTTGGGTGGGGATACAAAGCTAAACTATATCATATGTATGGTTGACCTTTGAACAATGGTGGGGTTAGAAGCACCAACCCATGCCCAATGAAAATCTGTGTGTAATATTTGACTCCCCGAAATCTTAACTAATAGCCTGCTATTGACCAGAAGCCTTACCAATTACATAGTCACACATATTTTGTATGTTATATGTATCATATACTGTATTCTTACACTGAAGTACACTAGAGAAAAGATAATGTTATTAAGAAAATCATAAGGAAGATAAAATATATTTACAGTACTATATTGTATTCATTGATACCATAAGTTTATGTTATCTGCTTACAAGATGAATTAACTCTCTGAAATGGCAGGCAACTGCAGCTACAGACATCAGTCTAGACTTTATATCAAGAAATTCAACTGTTTTTTTGTAATGTAAGGACTTTTCTCTGCTTCTCGGGAGCACTTCCAGCATCATTAATGGCACTTCCTATAGGTCCCGTGGTGTTATTCAAACTTTACACTATTGCATTAAACATTATGTAAAATACATGAGAAATATAAGAGATCACTTTTTACAGAGATATACAATTTACCAGAGAAATGAACTGCTCATGCAGAGATGATTAGCATCATACAGCATTTTAAGGGGATACGTGCAAACACTTGACCTTTACTCCAATAGTAACAGGAGGTGGTTATGAAATTATTACAGTAGTATAGTATGTACTATAGTTAATTTTATGGTTATGATTTAATAAGGCATTTTTACATTCATTTACATTTATCTCAACCATGAATGGCACCATATATGGTCTGTAAATGTATGTGTGACTGTATTGATGGATTTTAACTTTAAATAGTAGATGTGTGTATATTTTATGGTAATAAATAATAAAATATATTGTTATCTATATATATATTTTATGCATTCATGACGGACATTTTTCTTCTTTTTTTTCAATATTTTTAAGCTATGTGGTTTTTCTGCAAGTTTTTCAAATTATTGCAAATCTCCAAAAAAATTTCCAATGTATTTATTGAAAAAAATCTGTGTATAAGTGGACCCATGCAGTTCAAACCCCTGTTGTTCAAGTGTCAACTCTAATTTACTTCTTAGTCTTCTCGGCTACATTTGTACACTCCTGTTAATTATATCTGGTTTCTATAGCAAAATATTGTCAACCTAAAATAAGAAAAAGGCTAAAAATCTAGTTAAAAGAGTTTATTCAAGTGCAAAATGTGAGGGTGGCTGTCTGGGCAATATGGTTGCCAAAGAATGCTAACCACTGCTCCTAGTAAAAATTGTTTATATATGCAAAAACAGAGGTGCTGAACAGGATTACAACATTCTCCATTCAAAGGCTAACATACAGATATAAGATTTGATTGGCTTCTATTGAGTACACTCTAAAGAGATTGCTTAACATACTATTGTAAAGTGGTAACAATCAGAAGGGTCTCTATTTACAATATAATTTGGTCCAGGTTTGGATGAAGAATAAGGAGTCCAGTTAATGTACAACATCTCAACACAAAGGTCAGGAAGCAATGGTAATGCACCAGGGAAGATAAACACCCATGTTACATAACCCAGTTTCCAGGGCTTAATTTTTCCCCTTGGCATAATAAGTTTGGAAGGTCCTGAAATTTTATTTTCTTTTCCCAATATGGTAATCTGTTTTTTTCCTTCATGAGAATAAACACAAACTCATGCCTTCTCTAGAATGAAAGACACTAGTCCAATCAGTTGCAGTGTATCTTTAGGAAAGTGCCCAGCAATGAACTCACTGAACACTGAACTGAAAGTTTTAGTAAAGTAACATGGGGTAGCTGCCTTGAATATACTTGCAGCAGGGCTCCAACTACAGTGACAAAGATGAACCAAGGACCCCAGCTACAGTGCTCTGAAATCCATGACGGCATTTGCAACAAAACCAAGCTTCCTACAGACTGACAGTAACCAGTAACTGAACCCCAGAGGAATGGTAAGTAAGGTACACTTATTCCTGGGAAACATGGGACTCCTTTGAGAGATAGCTTTGGCTTAAGGGCTCCATGATAGAATTACCAAACATTCTTTAGACTATAAGGCAATCTAGGGGGCTTTCACCAACCTTTCCTCCCTTTCCTTCAAGCAGGGCTAGACTTTTATCAAGTCTAGTGCTTCTCTCAAAGAAAAATTTCACTGGACAGAGTTAAATGGTCAAAGAAGACTTTTTTTCCAAGATTGCAATGGGAAAGAGAGAGATCGAATTCAACTCCTCTGAAAGAAAAGCTGGGAGAGTTATTTAGCCCTGGGGTGAGCTAGTGGAAAAGTGCTGGAGGACATTAGGAAGAGGTTGGTCAATGTGATTAGGCATCTGTGTTTGCTAATTGGCCCTTATTATGGTCAGGCTTCTACCCTAGCACAGACACTGGGAGAGACAGAGACACTATCTTTTTTGAAGATTATATTTCAAAGAGCTGGTTCCCAGGTATTTGAGAAAGACATTCCTGGGTTTTGGAAGTGGCAAGAGGCTGGGAGAAGATTTATATCACAAAAAGACAGAAGAAGCATTTACAATTTTAAGTTTTCTAAAGTAAATTTTTAAGAAAATGGAGGACAGGGACCTATAGTCAGGAAGAAAGATGTTTAAAGTGTAGTGAAGCTGAGGGGAATGTTTAGGCTGTCTTGGTCATTTCTTCCAGCCTTCTCAGGTTAACTCCATATTTTCTCTCACAGAGGTGTTTCCCCCAATAAAATCTTTACCTGCTTTGGTGTCTACATCTCAGAAGACCAAGACCCAAGACTAGCACCACCGATACCAGGAGTAGCCCAAGAATGCAAGTGGTAATTTGGGGATGGCTCACTCCTTTCCCTGACACAGAAGAAGACGCCATTCTGTCACAAGGTGATGACTCATTGTTACAGCTTTTGACAGTGTGACCTGGAAAAATGTCCAGGGGTAGGAAATGCTGCAGCATGTGCTAAAATGCAGGCACCTAGAAAACATGGGGAGAGAGGGAATGCCTAAAAGGACAGCAACGTTGGTCGGTTACTACTAAATTGTATTGACACTCTGCAAAGGCATGGTGAAATAGTGAGTGATCTTAACAAGCATTTAATAACTACATGTGGGTTTAGGTGGTAGGTGAGAAAAAATATATTTCATCCTCTTTTTGGACTTAATTATGGTACACTTTCATCTTGTTGGAATATACTCAATTCATGTTCATACATTTTTTCCTTGTAATATCTATGTTTTGAGTTCTATTATTAACCTTTCCACCCCAGTTGTATATGAGACTGGTTTTCCTAAACTCCTTGCAGTTGGTTCATTTGTAGGAGGTGAAGATAAGTTAGAGTAGTTTTTCCAATTTCATGACTCCATAAATCTCTCTTCTGTCAAAGCTGCTATATTTTCAAAAATGTGCCACTTGTTTAGGCAATTCCCTGTCTTACAGAAACAGAAAGTCTTATGAAAACTTACTGTTTTTACTCCTAAATTGTCCATGCTTTAAAGGCCTTAAATCCCAAAATGGTGTCATCTTAAAAAATTTGTATATATATTCTGCTAGCCTCTTAAAACTCTGCCTTTTATAGAAATCTGTCCATTCCACTCAGTGTATGAACTCCTTTTTTTTTTTTTTTTTGAGATGGAGTTTCGCTCTTGTTGCCCAGGCTGGAGTGCAATGGCGCAATCTTGGCTCACTGCAATCTCCGCCTCCTGGGTTCAAGCAATTCTCCTGCCTCAACCTCCCGTGTAGCTGGGATTACAGGCAGCACCACCACACCCGGCTGATTTTGTATTTTTAGTAGAGATGGGGTTTCTTAATGTTGGTCAGGCTGGTCTCTAATTCCCGACCTCAGATGATCCGCCCGCCTCAGCCTCCCAAAGTGTTCAGATTACAGGCATGAGCCACTGTGCCTGGCTGAATTCTTTTGTTTTAATCTCAGAGATTCTCAGTTTTTATACGTTGCCCAGTTATACTTGTTTTCTAGCAGGGTTTTTTGTTTTTTGGATTTTTTTTCCAGGTCAAAATTCTAAAAGAGACTTTTAAAATCCCTTCTAAAAGGGACTATATGTTGAATATTTTTGAGGCTCTAGCAAGCATAGGTTGTTTCAAAACTGTTTAAATTTCCTCATGGGCCGCTAAGTGATTAAGTGAAGTCTGATAGGACTCATCAGACACTGGAAGGTATAAGGGTTTCTCAGAGTTTCCTGGTTTACCACCTAAGTTCTCATTCATTAAGAAGCACTGTTTTGGCTGGTAAGAACGCTCAGTAATTTCTGCATTCCTCTGCCGATAGGATTCTCCACACTTCTCTGTACAACTATTGTTACACAGCCAATGGTCTTGATGCCAATGGATGCATTGGATTTTGTTGTTGCTGTTTATTTTTGTTTGTTTCTGTCTTTTTGTTTTTGTTCTCTATTGATCTCTAGTTGATCTCTATTAATTTGATGGAAGGTTTGTAGAGATTCATAAAAATGTATAGTGATTCCATATTCTTGACACCAGAATTTCTTTAACTTATTTGGAATTGAAGTGATTTAATTCAAAAATATGCTGAAATTTAATCAGTTAATAGTGTTATTTTGGAATTTGCCTAATTAGAAAGTGGGTTGCCATCAGAGAGGAGCATAAGAGCTCATGCATGATGCACAACAATCTGAAATCACAAGCATTTCTCTTTCTGAATGCATTTCTTGTAAATGACAGAAAGAAAATACAGGTTACTTTAATAAAATAACAACAATTCAAATGATAGTTAACAGCAAGAATAAAGCCAAAAGGGAGTAAAATTTTATGTGCAAGGTGTTGAAACCAAATAACCATTAAAAATTACAAATTCTAGGAAAGAAAGTCTTCAAAAATGAAGGTGAAAAATAAAATGATACATCATGATTTGATGAACCTACATAGAAAACTCTATATAAGAACAGCAGAATACCCATTATTTTCCAGTATCCATAGTACATTGATATGATAGGTCATATCTTAGGTCATAAAACAAATTTAAAACAGTTAAAATCATAAGAGTATGTTACCTGACTATAATGAAACGAAAACTAGAAATTAGTAATAGAAAGATAGTAAAATCTCTGAATATGTGGAAATTAAGTAACACACTTCTAAATAATTTATGGGTCAAAAAAAGGTTCAAAGGAAATTTTAAAAGACAGATCTTGTGTAATTTACTGAATACCATGCTGAAGTAAAAAATGGAATTGCTGTATGGAAACTGGAAGTATGGTTTCTACTCATGTGTATAGCTTCTGTACTATTGCAAAGTTGAGAAATCATAAATTATATATCATAAGTTGGGGGACATCTGTACCTGGATAAACTAAAAGTACAAGAATGAGAAAACATAGACTGTGCTAATACAGTAGCCACTAGCCAAATATAGCTGTTGAACATTTGAAATCCTTGTTAGGACAAATACAGATGTCCTAGCAGTGTAAAACACACTGAGGGTATCTAAGATTTAGAAAGCAAAAGTTACATAAATGTATTGCTAAAACTAAAAATCAATCACAAAAGGAAATTTATCAAATATTGGAAAAATTAGACAATGTAACCATCAGTCAACTATGAGTAAAATAAGAAATTATAAGGCAATTTTAAAAGTATTTTGAACATTGGCTTAGATGCAAAATTTATGACTAAGACCTCAAAAGCAAATGCAACAAAAACAAACAGAAAACCTGGATTAATTAAACCAAACAGTTTCTGCACAGCAAAAGAAGTTATCAACAGAATAAACAGACAGCCTGCAGAATGGGAGAAAGTATTTGCAAACTATGTATCTGACAAAGGACTCATATCCAGAATCTATAAGGAACTCAAATTGGTAAGAAAAACACACATAACCCCATTAAAATTAGGCAAAAAACATGAACAGACATTTCTCAAAGGAAGACATACAAGTGGCCAAACAAACATGAAAAAGCATGCTCAACATAACTAATCATCAGAAAAATACAAGTCAAAGCCACAATGAGATACTATCTCATGCCAGTCAGAACAGCTATTATTAAAAAGGCAAAAAATAAGAGGTTGGTGAAGATGCTGACATGCTTATACACTGTTGGTGAGAATGTAAATTAGTTCAATCTTTGTGGAAAGCAGTTTGGAGCATTCTCAGAGAACTAAAAAGAGAACTACCATTCCACCTAGAAATTCCACTGCTGTATATCTACCCAAAGGAAAAGAAATCATTATATCAAAAGGATACCTGTGCTCGTATGTTTATTGTATAACATAGCACTATTCACAAGAGCAAAGTCATGGAATCAACTTAAGTGTCCACCAACAATTGCTGGGATAAAGAAAATATTCTATGTACACACCATGGAATACTACTTAGTCATAAAAAAATAATGAACTTATGTCCTTGGCAGCAACGTGGCTGGGGCTGGAGGCCATCATCCTAAGTGAAATAACTAAGAAATAGAAATTAAAATATTGGGCTGGGCGTGGTAGTTCACACCTGTAATCTCAGAACTTTGGGAGGGCGAGGTGAGTGAATCACCTTATGTCAGGAGGTCAAGACCAGCCTGGCAAACATGGTTGTATTAATACATTTTCACACTGCTGATAAAGATATATCTGAGACTGGGCAATTTATAAAAGAAATAGGTTTATTGGACTTACAGTTCCACATGTCTGGGGAGGCCTCACAATCATGGTGAAGGTTAAAGGCAAGGATGAGCAAGTCATGTCTTACATGGATGGTGTCAGGCAAAAAGAGCTTATGTAGAAAAACTCACATTTTAAAACCATCAGATCTCGTGAGACACATTCACTATCACGAGAACAGTGCAGGAAAGACCTACCCTCATGATTCAATCACCTCCCACCAGGTTCCTCCCATAGCATGTGGGAATTGTGAGAGTTAACAGTTCAAGATGAGATTTGTGTGGGCACACAGCCAAACCACGCCAATGGGGAACCCCCCTGCCCCAACTGAAAATACAAAAAATTAGCTGGGCATGGTGGCACATGCCTGTAATGCCAGCTACTCAGGAGGCTGAGGCACTAGAATTGCTTTAACCAGGTTGCAGTGAGCAGAGATTGTGCGACTGCATTCCAGCCTGGGTGACAGAGCGAGGCTCTGTCTCGAAAAAAAAAAAAATACGTTCCACTTATAAGTGAGGGCTAAACAACTGGTATACACAGACATAGAAATTATAAACCCTGGAGACTCCATAAGAGGAGAGAGTGGGTGGGAGATGAGTGTTCAAAAATTACCTACTGAGTATAATGTTCACTATTTGGGTGATGACTTCACTGGAAGCCCAAACCTCACAAGTATGCAATAGATCCATGTAACAAACCTGCCCATGAACCCCCAAATCTAAAATAAAATTTAAAAACAAATAATAAAAGTATCTTGAACTGAATAAAAGACAAAGTATATTAAAAATATTTATATGTTTTAGTTTCCTGGTACTGTTGTAACAAAGTAACATACACTGGGTGTCTTAAAACAACAGAAATTTATTGTCTGGCAAGTCTGGAGACTAGAATCTTTCAATGATGCCCTTGTGAAAACTAAGAGGCAGCCTACAGAATAGGAGAAAATATTTGCAAAATCTATGTCTGAACAACTTGTGTGCAGAATATACAATAAACACTTAAAATTCACTTTTATAAATATAACACTTTTTATAAATGGATAAAATATTTAAATATACATCACATGTAAGAAGATATACAAGTTTCAAACAAGCACATAAAAAGATGCTCAGTGGCATTCATTCATCATTTGAAAAAAGAAAGCTTTTTCACAATGTTATATGATTGAATACATGCCAGAATGGCTAAAAGTAAAATGACTGGAAATACTTAGTGTTAATGAGGCTATAGAGCAACTGGAGATTTTACACATTTCTGAAAAGAATTAAAATTGTTAAAAACAATTGGAAGGTACCATTTAAAGTTAAACGTACACTTACCATATGATTCATCATTTCCACTCTTAAGTATTTATACATATGTTCAAAGATTTGTGTTTAAATGTTCAATGCAATTTTATTTAGCCAAAAATAGGACTAATGCAAATGTTTGTTATGGCTTAAATTGCTTTCTCTCAAAATAGACATGTAGAAGCCCTAACCTTCAGTACCTCAAGAATAACATCTTATCTGGAAATACGGTCTTTGCACATGTAGTCAAATTAAGATGTGGACATTAGAGTGGGCTTTAATTCCATATGAGGGATGTGCTTATAAAAATGGAAAATTTGGAGACAGATATGCACACTGAGAGAATGCTATGGGAACATAAAAACAGAGATTGGAATGATATATCTGCAAGCCAAGGAAAGCTGAAGATTACCAGAAAACCACTGGAAGCAAGGAGAAAGGCCTGAAACATTATCCCTCACAGAATTCAGAAGGAATGAACCCTGCCAACACCTGGATCTCATAATTCTAGCTTCCAGAACTGTAAAACAATAAATTTCTGTTGCTTAAGCTACCCAGTTTGTGATGCTTTGGTAAAGCAGCCATAGGAAACTAATAAATTCATCAGTTTTGAAAGAATTCAAAATTTGTGGTATGTCCATTCAATGGAAAATTACTCATTAATAAAAACAAAATTCTGACACACAAAAAATGGCTGAATCACAAAAACTGCTAAATAAAAAACAATACAAAAATTAAACACTATATACAGTATGATTCAATTTATATAAAATTATAGAAGATGTAAAAGTATAGTGCCAGAAAGCAGATTGGTAGTTGCTAACACCTGGGCTGGGAGAGAGTATTGACAGACGACAAAGGCTATGAGGGGAAATTTGAGGCAATGGAATGTTCTGTATCATAAGTATGGTGATGCTTACCTAGCTATACACATTTGTAAGAACTCTTTAATCATACACTCAAAATTAATGAATTTTATTTATACAACTGATGTTAGAAAGACAAATATAATTAATATTATGGGAGTGAGAACTAATGGCTAAGAATTGGAAGATTAGTAAAACCAAAGAGTCCAAGACAGCACGTAAGTAATTCTATTACAATATGTTAATATAAATAAAATTAAATTAAACAACCAAGTATTCAAATATACTTTCAACAAGCAGAAAAAAACTAAAGTTAGAAATTTGATGAATGACTTAAACAACTAACCAAGGCAGAAGAGAGGGATAGTGATCTAGAAGATAAATCTGAAGAAATTATCTAGATTGCAACACAGAGTGATAAAAGTGATAAGAATATGGAAAATATGAGACAGAAAGAAATGAGAGAGTGAATTAGAGAGGCTAGAAACAAGAAGGATTTTTTAAAGTTTCAACATACATCTTTACATGTTTTATACATCTGGGCATGAGTATGAAGTAGAATGATTATGAATATTTTCTGTACTCACTGATAGACAACCTGTGGAGTATGAGAGAAAGAAAAAGGTCAAAAATGCTCCATATTTTTGAAGTAAAGAAAAAACATTTGAAAAAAGTATCACATATTGAGTTGTAAAACAATTCTCAAAAAATTTAAAATTTATATAACACAGATCACATTCTTTGAAAATAACATGAAATCAGAAATTAATAAGAAAAATGTAAATAAAATGTTTCTGAAATTTTTTTAAAACCCACAATCTTATGTACCCACTTAAGAAAAAAAAATCAGAAAAAAATAGAACTCAACTTAATTATAAAAAAAACTTAGGAAAAGTCCTACAGTACAGTTAGTATATATATTACTTGAATGGGAATGTACATATTATAAATAAATGTTAGAAAGAAAGGAATTGCTGCATATTAATGAGGAATCTAAGAAGTTAGTAAAGGAATTTCAGAGTAGTACTGAAGATTGAGGACAGATGATTATTAAAAACAAAGCAGGGTTAACTGGCAAGATGGCTGACTAGAAGCAGCCAGCAGGAACATCTGCCACCAAGACACCAGTACATCAGGAAGACTGGTGCACTCTGAGCAGGTCTTGAGAAAGAAGGCATTGAGAGTGGACAGAGGGAGGATACACACTCTGGGCTGAAGGGCAAGGAAGCTGGGAACCCTGCACTGGCTACTATGCATCAGGACTCTTTCCTGGCCCCCAAAACTCCTGGGAAAGAGGTGAGTTGAACAGGTGAGAAGCAACCCGCTCTTGCCGGAGACCTCTGAAATTCTGACAGAAGGAGACCTGACAACCCTCAGACACTTGAGCTGGCAGGGAGGGCTGCTTAGATAAGTGGTAGGGGCAGGACTAACCTGTGCAGTGCCCAGAGTGTTTGGTGTGGGAATATCTGCAATGAAGCACAGGGAAGGATACCCATTCCCTAAGGCTTACCATGCTCCCCTGGGAGACTTTAGCCTTAGGGATACTGTCAGACCTGGACACAGCAGGGCAGTTTTGCCCATGAGATAGGACCAGTCTGGCCATGCCCACTTGCAGTGCAGCCTCAGACACCCAACTGTGATGAATCCTGGAAGCACATATCATAGCTCCTTCACCAGCAAACCACACCTGACTATCAAAGAGCTCCAGGAGAGCAGCCCCTGCTGATATGCAGAAGCCCATCCTTGCACTCACCTCACTGCATCCTCCCCCATGCTGCTTTGATGGCACACACTTGCCCATAGCCATGCTGTATTAGTCCATTCTTATACTATTATAAAGAAATATCTGAGACTGAGTAATTTAAAAAGAAAATAGGTTTAATTTTCTCATGTTCCTGCAGGCTGTATAAAAAGCATAGCAGTTTCTGCTTTTGGTGGGGCCTCAGAAAGTTCCAATCATAAAGGAAGGCAAAGCAAGAGCGAGGCACTTCATATGACTCGAGCAGGAGGAAGGCAGGGGTAGGTGCTACACACTTTTAAATAACCAGATCTCATGAGAACTCACTCACTGTCATGAGAACAGACCCAAGATGGAAGGTGTTAAACCATTCGTGAGAAACTGCCCCCATGATCCATTCACCTTCCACCAGGTCCCACCTCCAACACTAGGATGACAACTTGACAGGAGATTTGGGCAGGGACACAGATTGAAACCATATCGCACCCCCCAACTGCATTGCTGCAACACACACATGGGAGGATATCACCTCCCCTCCACCACACCACTGTTGCTGGTGTGAGTGCGCACCCCTCAACAAGCTGCCATTGCCAGCATAAATGTGAACATGGAGGCCAATAGCCCCATGCCAGGCAGCATGTTGCCCTTATGCTGACATTGCCAAGGTGTATATAGGTACATGAATGGCAGTGGCCCTGCCACCAACTCCACACTACCAATGCAGCTGGTCCAAATGCACAGAGGCTGGTAGCTCCATGCTTGACAGTTCCCTTCCCCCATGCCAACATCACTGCCAATACAAACATGCACACAGATGCCAGTGGCCCTGCCCTCTGCCCCACACCACCACCACCACCACTTCAAACAAATGCACAGACACCAGCAGTCCCATGTCTGCCACCACCCCAGCCCAGCTAACAATGATGCACTCTGCCATGCTGCCACAGCTGCTGGCATGTGTGAACAAGAATGGATCCCAATGCCACCACCCTGATGAAGTGACTTGGTCAGCACCACCAATTGGAGTGTTGTGGACAGTCATTCAGGAACACCTCATTCCCTCCAGTGCAGCAGGTTCCTAACCTTGAGGGGCCAGAGAACAAAGCCAGAGTCCCAATATCAACCGTCCAGAGATAGAGCATGCAGCCCAAGATGGTTAAGCTGAGTCTTAGCCCCATAAAATCTTCCAAAAAGGAAGCCAGTTGGCTGAACCCACATTATACCACTATTAAACCCCAAGGGCATCAAAGAAGATACAAGCAAAAAAATATATATATACCATTCAAAGGACAGCAACTTCAAAGACTGAAGAAATATCAGCCCACACAGATGAGAAAAAAACAGAACTCTTGCAACTCAAAAAGCCAGAATATTTGTATCCCCAAACAACCACACTATTTCCCCATCAATGGTTATTAACCATGCTCAGGTGGCTGAAATTACAGAAATAGAATTCAGAATATGAATAGAAAGGAAGATTATCAAAATTCAAGAGAAAGTCAAAACCCAATCCAATAATTCTAAGGAATACAATAAAATGATATAGAAGATGAAAGAAAAAAATGGCCATCTTAAGAAAGAACCAAAGTGATCTGACAAGGCTGAAAAACTCATATCAGGAATTTTAGAATAAACTCACAATATTAACAGCAGAATCAACCAAGCTGAGGAAAGAATCTCAGAGCTTAAAGAGTGGTTCTCCAAAATAACTCACTCAGCTCAGAAAAGAAAAAAGATTAAAGAAGAATGAACAAACCTCTAAGAAATATGGGATTATGTAAAGAGACCAAATCTATGACTCACTGGTATCCCTAAAGACAGGGACAGAAAGCAAGCAACTTAGAACACATATTTCAAGATATCATCCATGAAAAGTTCTCCAACTTCACTAGAGACCAAAATTTAAATTCAGGAAATGCAGAGGACCCCTGCAAAATACTACACAAGGTGACCATCCTCAGGATACATAGTTATCAGATTCTCCAAAGTTGAAATGAAAGAAAATATGTTAAAGGCAGCTAGAGAGAAGAGTCAGGTAACAATGGGAACTCCATCAGGCTAAAAGCCAATGTTTCACAGAAACCCTATAAGCCAGAAGAGATTGGATACCTACATCTAGCATTCTTAAAGAAAATAAATTTCAACCAAGAATTTCATATCCAGCCAAACTAAGCTTGATAAGTGAAGAAGAAATAAGATCTTTTTTGGACAAGCAAATGCAAAGGGAATTTGTTACCACCAGAAATGACTTACAAAAAGTTTTGAAGGGAGTGCTAAATATGAAAAGGAAAGACCATTGCCACTACAAAAAAAACACTTAAGCGCACAGACCATTGACACTATAAAGCAACCACACAAACAATGTCAACCAGCTAACAACATGATGACAGGATCAAATCCACATATATTAATATTAACCTTGAATGTAAATGGGCTAAAAACCTCAATTAAAAGGCACAGAGCGACAATTTGGATAAAGAAACAAAATCCATGGTATGCTGTCTTCAAAAGATTCATCTCACATCCAATGACAAACATAAGTCCAAAGTAAAGGGATGGAGAAAAATCTACCAAGCAAATGGAAAACAGTGACTGTTATTCTAATTTCAGACAAAACAGACTTTTAAACCAACATAGAAGGGTACTACATAATGGTAAAGTATCCAATTGAACAAGAAGACCTAACTGTCCTAAAAATATAGGCACCCAACACAGGAGCACCCAGATCTATAAAACAAGTTCTTAAGAGACCTACAAAGAAACTTAGATAACTACACAACAATAGTCAGGGACTTCAACAGCCCACTGACAGTATTAGACATATCATCAAGGCAGAAAACCAACAAAGCTATTCAGGACCTGAGTGCAATACTTGACCAAATGGACCAGTGAGCTGAAGGGACTCTTCAGCTTATCTGTACATGGCACATACTCTAAAACTGACCACACAATTGGCCATAAAAACAATCCTTAGCAAATTCAAAAAAATTAAAAAAACAAAATTATACCAACTACACTCTCAGACCACAGCACAATAAAAATAGAAATCAACACTAAGAAAATCATTCAAAACCATACAATTACAAGAAAATTAAACAATCTGCTCCTGAATGACTTCTGAGTTAAATAATGAAATTGAGGCAGACATATAAAAATTCTTTGAAACTAATAGAACAAAGACACAACATACAACGGTCTCTAGGATATAGCCAAACCAGTGTTAAGAGGGAAGATTATAGCACTAAATACCCACATTGAAAAGTTAGAAAGATCTCAAATTAACAACTTAACATTACACCTAGAAGAACTAGAGAAAGAAGAGAAAACCAACCCCAAAACTAGCAGAAGACAAGAAATAACCATAATCAGAGCTGAACTGAAGGAAATTGTGACAGGAAAAAACATACAAAAGATCACCAAATCTAGAAGGTGATTGTTTGAAAGAATAAATAAGATAGGTAGACCACTCACTAGACTAATATATAAAAAAAAGAGAAAGGTCCAAATAAACACAATCAGAAATGATAAAGGGGACCATACCGCTGAGAGCTGTGGAGATGTCAGACTACCAGCTGCAGAGAGGAGCTACCCACTCCAGGGTCTCCTCTCTGCTGAGAGCTGAACACTCACCGGGACACCCTGCCTGCAGAGAGGATCTACCCAATGCAGGTATCCTCTGAGCTGTTTGGTCGCTCAATAAAGCTCCTCTTCACCTTGTTCGCCCTCCAGTAGTCCACATACCTCATTCTTCCTGGATGCAGGACAAGAACTCAGGATCTGCCAAATGGCAGGGCTAAGAGAGCTGTAACACAAACGGGGCTGAAACATGCCCCTTGCTCACCACATTGCAGGTGACAAAAAGGAGAAAAGAAATAAGGAGAGAAGAGCTGTGGCCTTTCAGGAAGCCCAGACCTAGGAGCTCTCTGAACCAGGGGTGTGACACCCTCTTTGGGGCTCTGCAGTTCCTGGCATCTCCAAGCTTCCAGGCATCACTGCATTCCTTGGTGCCAGCCATGGAAGCTGCTTGGGGTATACCTGCTCCAACTGCAGCCTCACAGGGAGCCAGCACCAGGGCCAGTGCCTGGAGCTGCCCGCCCCACTGCCGCCAGCATGCCTGGCTGTGCACAATGGTTGGATCCCACACTCACTTGCTCACACAACCCTTGCCACTCTACTCACCCTTGGCAGGCATAGGATGCAGGCCAGTAGTGTAAACTGAGCACAGCCTGCCAGACCAAGTGGGCAGAACAAGCCCAGCAGGCCCGAGCAAAACTTGGGCAAAGGTGCCACTAGCCACAGGGGTTTCCAGCCAGAAAAGCATCACCCCAAGGATCCATGACAATATGTAGAAGGCTCAAGCCAGACCCCTTCTTTACACCATATACAAAAATTAACTCAAGATTGATTAAAAACTTAAATGCAAAATTTAAAACCACAAAAACCCTGGAAGATACCTAGGAAATACCATTCTGGACATAAGGCCTGGCAAAAATTTCATGATTAAGACGCCAAAAGTAATTATGACAAAAACAGAAATTGAAAAATGGTTCTAATTTAACTAAAGATCTTCTGCACAGCAAAAAGAAATTGTCAAGAGTAAACAGACAACCTACAAATGGGAGAAAGTATTTTCACACTATTAATCCATCAAAGTTCTAATGCCCAGAATCTATAAGAAACATAAACAAATTAACAAGCAAAAGACAAATAACTCCATAAAAAAAGTGAGCAAAGAATACGAACAGACACTTTTCAAAGGAAGACATACATGTGGCCAACAAGCATCTGAAAAAATTCTCAACATCACTAATTATTGGAGAAATGCAAATCAAAACCACAATGAGATAACATCTCACATGGGTCATAATGACTATTATTAATGTCAAAAAATAACATATGCTACCAAGGTTGTGGAAAAAAGGGAATGTTTATACACTGCTGGTGGGAATGTAAGTCAGTTCAGCCATTGCAGAATGCAGTTGGGTGATTTCTCAAAGAACTTACGACAGAATTACCATTCAACCCAGCTATCCCATTATTGAGTATGTACTCAAAGAAATATATATCATTTTACCATAAAAACACATTTATGTGTATGTTTATTGCGACACAATTCACAATAGCAAAGACATAGAGTCAGCCTAAATGCCCATCAATGATAACTGGATAAAAAATGTTGCACATACATATACACCACAGAATACTATGCAGCCAAAAGAAAGAATGAGATCTTGTCCTTTGCAGCAGCATGGATACAGCTGGAGGCCATTATTCTAAGTGAACAGAAAACCAAATACTGCTTGTCCTCACTTATAAGTGGGAACTAAACATTGAGTACATATGGACACAAACTACAGACAACAGAGCCTACTTGAGGGTGGAGGGTGGGAGGAGGGCGAAGATTGAAAACTGTCTATGGGGCATAAAATAATCTGTGCACCAAACCCCGTGACATGCAATTTACCTATATAAAAAACCTGCACATGTACCACTGAAACTAAAAGTTGAAAAAAGCAGACTTTTTTAAAAGAAGACATAAAAATCACCAACAGACATATGAAAAAATGTGCAAATCACTAATCGTGAGATAAACGTAAATCAAAATCACAAAGTTAGAATGGCTGTGACTGAGAAGACAAAAAATAATAGATATTGGCAAGGATACAGAGAAAAGAGAGCTTTTATAATGCTGCTGGTAGGAATGTAAGTTAATATAGTCCCTGTGGAAAGTAGTATGAAGATTTCTCAAAGAACTAAAAATAGAACTACCATGTGATCCAAACATTCCGTCTATGGGTTACCTACCCAAAGGACAAGAAATCTTTATATCAAATGATGCCTGAACTTGTATGTTTATTGCAGCACTATTCACAATAGCAAAGATATGTAATCAACCTAAGTGTCCATTAGTGGATGATGGATAGGGAAAATATGGTAAATGTATATACCATGTAATACTATTCAGCCATAAAAAATTAAATCAAGTCTATTGCATCAACATGGTTGGAATTTGAGGCCACTGTTTTAAGTGAAACAAGTCAGACACAGAAAGAGCAATACTTCATGATCCTATTTATAAGTAGGAGCTAAATAATGTGTACACATGGGTGAGGCATGGAATGATAGACAATGGTGTCTCTGTTGAAATGACACCAATAGACTGACAAATTTCTGGCAAGATTCATTGGGGTGGATAAGGGGAAATAAGAGAGAGGAGGAGGAAGAGGAGGAAAAAGGAGGAGAGGAATCCAGATAGACATTAATGGAAGGAAAGGCACGACATAGCTATAAATGCTATAGAGATTAAAAAGATAGCAAGAGAACATTATGAATATCCTTATGCCAAAAACTTCAAAAATTTAGGTGACATGGAAAAATTCCTAGAAAAAAATATTAAATAACAAAACTAACACAAGGAGGAAAAGGACATCTGAATATACCTGTACATTTAAAGAAACTGAATTGGTAATTATAAATATTCTCAAAAACAAACTACCAGGGACCACAAGTAAATGTGAAATACAAGAAGTTAACTTAAATAAGGGATAATTTTGGTTGGGCACCTTGGCTCATGCCTGTAACACCAGCACTTTGGGAGGCCGAGGCAGGTGGATCACATGAGGCCAGGAGTTTGAGATCAGCCAGGCCAATGAAACCCTGTCTTTACTGAAAATACAAAAGTTAGCCAGCATGGTGGTGCACAGCTGTAGGAGTCCTGGCTATTCAGGAGGCTAAGACAGATAATCACCTGAACCCAGGAGGCGAAGGTTGCAATGAGCAGAAATAGTGCCACTGCACTCCAGCCTGGGTGACAGAGGGTGACCCTGTCTCAATAAATATATGAAAAGAGAATTATTTTAAGAAATACAAAGAATAAAATTTCCAATTAAAATTGTGATGGAGACTTATCTGATAACTTGCAAGTAGAAGATGAGTATTGTATATTGAAGAAAACTTCCCCAAAACAAAGATTCTAAAGATAAAACACAAATATTGTGAAGGCAAAAGCAAAAAGAAAGAGGAGAGAGAGCCAATCTCTCCTTAGAGTAGTTATTGCATTAATGGCAACAAATGCAGTGTGTTATAAACCTTAACAACATCAGCAGCAACCACATTAGGTAAGGGAAAAAGGAAGAAGAAGACAAAAGATGAGCAGGTGGAGGCCTGGGAAGAAAAGCAGGAAAAGGAATTACAGGAATTCCTTTTCTCCTTTACAGGAGAAATAGCACCAAAAAGAGAGAAGCAACAGCAGACATTAACCTGAATGTAAGAACATGGAATGTCTAATGAAATTTGCTTTAAATAGAAAATCATCTTAAGCAGCCCAACAAGTACCAGTGTGTGTTTTTTTTTTTCAATATTAAAAATTGGGAAATTTTAACAGTACTAAGGGAGGCAAATTACTACCTACCTGGCTTTAAAATTCTCTGCCACGCACAATGTCAGAGGACAATTCACTGAGTTTGAGAATCTTATTTGTTATTTATGTTACTAACATTTATATGATCCATACTGTTTTAAGAGAACTGCCTTCCAATAGGAACTCTTTCGATGCTTATTATAACACTATGAGCTAGCTCATTTTGTTAGCCCTATTTCAAAGATGGGAAAACTGAAGCAAAGTGTGACCTTCTCCAAGGTCACACAAATAATAAACAGCAGAGCTGGGTTTTGAGGACAAATTCTGTGCTTTTAAACTCTACGCTGTGCTACCTCCCAAAGGATTCTATATCCAGGTTGATCTTCACACACAGAAGAGTAAGGAAGATGTTTTCAGCTAAATTTCATCATTGACTCTAGAATGCAAATTATTTTCAGGTTTTTAACTTGGTTAAGATTAGTGTATGCTCTGGATCAATGTCATGCCAGAGTTTATTGGGTAGAATCCTTTTCTTTCTTTCTTTGTGGTACATAAAATTATAATACACCTAGAAGACGTCAACTTAGAAATTCTCAGAAAGCATATAATTAATGTGTTTTTCTAAAATGATGACTTGATGAGAGCCTGAGGATGAGGGAGAAAAGGGAGAAAAGAAGAAAGAGAAAAATTAGAACAAAAGGGGGAAAGAAAAATTAAAAAATAAAATACAATTATGGCTTGATGTACTTTAGAAGGCCATGAGATGAAACAGTATAAATTGCTTGGGATGAAGAGGTTCTGATGTAAAAAGCCAGTAACTAAAAAAATGTGCAATAAAAATAATTATTGAATAATTTTTGATACAAAAATCAACTAATTGAAACAAATATACCATATGTTATATAATAATTTTGCAATGCCAATTAGAAGAAACACCCCAATATTTTGTCTCTATAAATTTGGAAGCACCTGAGTGAGAAAGGGTGTGGGTAAAGAAATTTAAATTGAATGAAAGCATACACAGTTCCCAAACATACACTGAGAAAGTGCACGCTCACACATTTTCTTAGCAGAATTGGAGTTTGTTGTAAGCACTAGGTCTGCTCTTTAAGAATTCTTTCTTCTCAATTAAATTTTGGAAGTTGAGCAAACCCTTTTTTCAATAATAATTTTATAAGGATATGTATTATTGAAAAACATCGAAAAAAGTTTTTATTGAAAAATATATATCATTATCATAAATATATATCATTATCATGTACGATTATAATCACTACAACAAACTGAAAAATAAATGGCATTTTCTTCTTTATAGCCAAATGAATGTTTAATTGTGGGAACCCTGGACAAATTATCTCAATACTTTTTAATATGCAAGATAGATAGAAAGAAAGATAGATGATAGATAGATAGATAGATAGATAGATTAGATATAGACGGATACATTCTTTTAAAGTTCATAAAAAGACAGGAGAGCAAGAAAAGAAAATAAAAACAATTATTATTCTAAGAAACAGATGTGTTGACCTATTCAAACGAAAATTTTCAAAATTAACTGCCTAGAAAAAAATGAACAAGTGGTGCATAATCTTTGTTATTTAAGTGTGTTGCTTAAAACACAATGTATACAATAAAGTAGTGTTTTTATAAATAAACAATATTAAGAAAGTCTGAGTCTGACAGAGATTAAATTTCATAATCAGTACCTAAAACTGGTTATGTCTGACATGAAAGATGCTTAATGGTATCTAAGTATTTATATTTTTAAAAATTTGCTCTAATTATGTATTCTTCTTTTTAAATTATGCATCTTAATTTCATATTTATAATCTAATGCAATAAAATATCATACTTTAAACCAATCTATTGTAAAAAGCATTCTAATATTACTTTATGAATTACATTATTAGAAAGCCTAGGAATTTGGACTTTGGGATTCTGTTCATCTAATAGAAGTTGACACAATTAAAAACAAAGACATCACACCAGTTAGAATGGCGATTATTAAAATGTCAGGAAACAATAGATGCTGGCCAGGCTGTGGAGAAATAGGAATGCTTTTACACTGTTGGTGGGAGTGTAAATTAGTTCAGCCATTGTAGAAGACAATGTGGTGATTCCTCAAGGATCTAGAACCAGAAATACCATTTAACCAAGCAATCCCATTAATGGATATATACCCAAAGGATTATAAATCGTTCTACTATAAAGACACATGCACACGTATGTTTATTGCAGCACTATTTACAATAGCAAAGACTTGGAACCAACCCAAATGCCCATCAATGATAGACTGGATAATGAAAATGTGGCACATATTCACCATGGAATACTATGCAGCCATAAAAATGAATGAGTTCATGTCCTTTGCAGTGACATGGATGAAGGTGGGAGCCATCATTCTCAGCAAACTAACGCAGGAACAGAAAACCAAACACCACATTTTCTCACCATAAGTGGGAGTCGAACAATAAGAACCTATGGATGCAGGGAGGGGAACAACATACACCCATGCCTGTTGGGGGGTTGTGGGCAAGGGGAGGGAGAGCATTTGAACAAACACCTAATGCATGTGGGGCTTAAAACCTAGATGATGGGTTGATAGGTTCAGCAAACCATCATGGCACATGTATACCTATGTAACAAACCTGCACGTTCTGCACATGTATCCCAGAACTTAAAGTAAAATTTAAAAACAAAGAAGAAGATATTAGAAAAGATAAGTTCCAGAGTAAACCTGTGGACAGAAATCAATGTATCATAGCTCTTTTAAAGGGTTAGGTGGTCACAATGCTATAATACATCATTACAAGATATTAGATTTTTGTAGTAGAATTGGGACAACTTTAGATCCCAAAATGTTTATTTATTTGAATATTATCCTTAAATTTTAGTGGCTTATTTCTATTAGTTTACTGCAAATTAGATTGTAATATCAATTGAAGAGAAACAATATTGAAGAACTGCCATTTGAATGCACTTATAATAACAGCATATAATATAAATTGATACTTTTTTTTTTACAACCAATTTGGTATGTAATTGTGGATATCCTGGGCAAAAACACATCAGTCCCATCTACCATGCTATGATTTTATTATTATAGTCTAGAGATGCTGTCCTTAATAACTACTTAGGTTAAAAACAATTTATTAAAAAATTACACAATTCATGAAATACAGTAGTTAATACAAAATGACTTTCCAACATTGACAAATAGTTTCTTAGAGGGCAAAATAGAGCATTTGTTAATGTAAATAATGTTGACTGCACTCAATTGGAGCAATTGGTTGAATGAGTCTCAGCAAATGTGTTTTTTTACTTCACTGCTATTCTTTGAGACCTTGATTTTGAATTATGGCAGTCCCCTTACGTGTTTTGTTTCCATCACCAGCAAAAAAATAATTTATCAGGCACAAAGAAAAAAATCAAAAATAATTTTTTAAAAATGTAACCCTCAGTGGCTTCATATGTATATGAATATGGGTATGTGTGTGTGTGTGTGTGTGTGTACACATACATATCTTAGTGGAAATGCATGAGTGCAAAACTCCATGAAGACTCTCAATTCAAAAACTGGGCACAATTTGCTATATAAAATCCCACATACAGTCAGTCGTTGATTTCTGGAAATGTCAATATAAATGCTCACCCAGTTACTACAATTTTATCAATTCATGACACAGTAGAACTAAAGTGAATTCATGCATTTATTCTATTCTGCTTTTGACAAGCACTGCATAAAACTTCCACATTTTTTTCTCAGATGTACTTTCCTACAAAATGCCCATCCCTACATCTCCTAGAGACCCACTCTCTGTGAGTTATTGGAAAGCTTTCAACTTCACAAAAATTGTAAAAAAAACAAACAAACGAACAAAAAACCTTTAGGGTTGGTGCACACAATTGGCAAGGCAAGATCCGTAAGGCTACAGAGAGATTCATCACAGTCATATCTTCTTAAAACATTCCTCTTAGTTGGAAGAAAGAAAGGTAAGAAATTCAAACATTACAGCTTGACGAATACCATGAAAGAAGCAATTTTGGTACAGAACTCTGAAGAACTGCTCTCCCTACTCCCCAAAGATACTGCCAAATTCAGTTTTACCAGAGATGTAGGGTAAGAAATCTTGAGTGTTGGCACTTTTGCAGTCAGAAAAGATAAGTAGATCTCTATAGGACAATCTCCATATCCCAGGAAAGAAAAAAAAAAAAAAAAACATGGCACAGTCTAAGAGTTGCAATATAATCTATTTCTCTACAGCAAGGGTTAGCAAAGTGTTTTTGTAAAGGACCAAATAGTAAATATTTATATTTTGCAGCCCCAGAAGCAAAATTAAGGATACTATGTGGGAACTTGTATAAAAAAGAGAGAAAGCAGATGTTCACAAATACTTAATATTTTAATTAAAAATTGGAGTTATAGATACGAAAACTTGAACTTCATATTTTTACTTGTCATGAAGATTTTTTGCACTGATTTTCTCAAAAATTTGATAATGTTAAAACCATTCTTAGTCCACTGGCTGTACAAAAAAAGAGGCAATGGGCTAAATTTGGCTCTCGGGCTGCAGTTTGCTGACCCCTGCTCTGAAGCAAAATAAAAAACCCTGTATGACACAACCTATTATCCAAGATAAATTGAGTCTTGAAAGTGAAATATAGCAACAGGAAAAGAATAGCATGTGCAAAAGCCTTCTACAATTTTAAGAGCAGGTAGACACTGAACATTAGTTTAAAAAATTGAATCTTTTAATATTAATGAGAAGGCAATTCAAAAAAGGAAAGCAATTCTTATTTAAAAGCTGAATAATGGCTTAATTTTTAATTCCATTAGTGTTTAGAAAAATATGTAGTTGAGAGAAAGCCAGCAAACAAGAATAAATTTCTCAAAGTATAATGAGACGTCACTTAGAATCTAGTTTAAAATAAAAGCAAAATGCCTGCAAAAAAATCACCAAAGAAGCACTGCTGAATTTCATAACTGTTATGATTTGTTACAGTAATTATACATTTTAGACTGAAAATATAAAGAAGAAAAATTCAAGTAACATGCCTTACAGTAAGACAATGAACTATATCATATGACATTCAGTTTTACACCATTGGTTATTGTGTGTGTTAGCTTAAGAAACTTATTTGCTACCTTAGAACTTTATAATATAGCTATATAGTTATTGTGTCTTTAAAATGAATGATATTTTGTTTCATTTCTGCAGTAGATTGGGCTTTAAGCCTTTGATCAGTAAGAGTCATTTATTATACCATCCTTTAGTATTAACTTTCAGATTTCATTTTTATTATTTACATTTATAACAAATTAAATTTTCCAAAAGCTGAAAAATCTGAAGACAGTCCAAACTTGAATTTGTTTCATTTCCTTTCAAACATAAGAATTAAAATCAATTCTTTATTCACATGTAATGATCTTAGAACATATAACAGGCCTTAAGTGAAGCAAACACTAATTCAAACTAGTACATTTGCAATCAGTTCACTTCAGAAACTTTGTTCTGTTTTCCTTCACAATTAATATGCTCTACATGTGATGTTTATCAGCTTTCTAAATTAATGCTTACCATGCGGAGAAGCATCTAGTGAATCAGGTCCATTAAATAATAACAGGGGAGGCATATTTGGCTTCACAACCTAGGCAGGACTAAGATATCCAGCAATATTCTTTCTCTACATGGGACCTTTCAAGGAAGTTACCAAATGCCAGTTTCTTTCTTCACTGCATGTCTTGTTCATTGGGAGAGCATATATTATTTCTCCACGTAGTAGAATACCAACTTGTACATCTGACTAGTGTTTTCCTCTAATTTTTCCAATCAGATGTTACACAAGATTAAAATCAATAATGTAAAAAACTTTAGAAAATAAAAATCATTTAATATTATAAACCACCAGAATAAGTAGGTCATCAATTAAAAGCATTCACTGGCTTAAGGTTAATAAACAGCTACTTTTAGCTGAATGCTTACCACATGCTAGGCACATGCTAGAAACCTTACATACCATATCCGTTAGATATTACTACCACAATTTTATAGATAAAGAACTCAAAGAAAGGGTAAGAGATTATTTTCAAATCCATACAGCTGATACAGTATGTGATACATTACAAATTTAAATCCAAGTCTAACTTACCCAGCAGTCCTTGTTTTTGTCCAGTATGCTATAATGCATTTGGCAAGCAAATCTTGAAATTACACCAGCACTTGCAGAAAATGACAGCCTAACACAATGACCAAAACAAAAGAAAACAAAATGAGAAGAATTTCTGGAAATAAGGACTAAAGGTGTGTCTTTTATTAGAAGGACGATGATGGAAAAATAAATTCATAGACTTTGTTCAAGTTGTGTGCTGCTAGATTAAAGGACTTGATTTGTCCTATTAAATTTTGACATCTAGAACTTTTGTTAGCATCAAAACATCACGTAGACATTAAATTCAAAGAAAGAATAAGAAAATGAATAATAAACATGAAAACAACTTAATAAAATGTAAAACAAACCTACAAAGGAGAGGACCAAAAATATCAGAAGTTGGTTATTTTTACAAAAATTTTAAGGAAGGCTAGTAAAGCCTAGATATTATAAACTAATTAGTACATTCTATATCTTCTACTGATTACACCTCTAGATAGAATTCAAAAAGCAACTACCTGAGGACTTTGAGTAATAAACAATAAAAAACAGATGGGAAATTAAAGTCAAACTTAAACACAGGCTCCTGGGACAGGGCTGAATTTACTATATTTCTTCTTTTCTTATTTAGAGGTGGTATTAATCACTCAATTTTGTTTTTCATTTTCAAACTTCTTTGGCTGCCATAGCATTTTCAATGAGTTTCAGAATCAAATTGTCCATTTCTATAAAAACACAATGTAGGATTTTCACTGGGGTTGTGTTTAATCTGTAGATCATTTTAGGGCAAACTGACATCTTAATAAGATTGAATATTCTGAACCATAAATCACCTTGCTAAACTCACTTATTAATCCCAGTAAATTTTGTTTGCAGATGTCATCAGATATATAGGCAATCATGTCGTCTCTGGATAAAGACAGCTTTATTCCTTCCTTTCCTATCTGCATACCTTCTGTTTTTTTTATTTTTTTCTTCCTTATTTTACTGGCTAGAACCTTCAGTACAAAGTTGAATAGAAGTAGTGAAAGCACATAGTCCTCTCTTTTTCCTGATCTTAAGGGGAAAGTTTTCAGACTTTCACCAATATGTGTGATGTTAACTATGTTTTTCATAAACATCTTTTATCAGTTCTATCATGTCTAGAAAATTTCATTATATTTATATTTTGCTGAGAGTTTATAACAGAAATGTATCTTGGATTTTATCAATTAATTTTTCTGTTTCTATTATGTTAATCACATAATTTTACTTTTTTTCGTTCTTGAGTTTGTTAATATGATTAATTATACAGATTGATTTTATATGCTTTGGTCATAATTATCTTTCTTCTGTATTATTTCATTGAATTTACCATATATTTTTTAATTTTGGCATACATATTTGTGACATATATTGACTTGTACTTTTCCTTTTAATGTCTGTCTGTTTAATATGAGGGTAATTTAGACCTTATACAGTCAGTTGGAAAGTATTCTCTTCAGTCACTGGAAAAATTGGTGTAGAATTATTATTTTGTACTGAAATGTTAGTAGGAATTTCCTAGTAATTTTCTTTGTGGGAAGGTATTTGACTACAAATTTAATTACTTTAACATACATACTTATAGCAGTAACATATACTACAAAATACTATCTAATGGTATATAATGGCATGTATGTATTCACCTTTATGAATACATAATATATACATAACATATATATGTAATTATATACTATAATATTTGAGATATACTATAATATTTGAGATATAATATTAGGTTACATACTCCTTTTTTTTTTGAGACAGAGTCTCTCTCTGTCACCCAGGCTGGAGTGTTCACTGCAACCTCTGTCTTTCGGGTTCAAGAGATTCTCCTGCCTCAGTCTCCTGAGTAACTGTGATTACAGGTATCCGCCACCAAGCCCGGCTAATTTTTTTTTTTTTTTTTTTTGTATTTTTAGTAGAGATGGGGTTTCACCATGTTGGCTGAGCTGGTCTCAAACTACTGACCTCAAGTGCTCTGCCCACCTTGGCCTCCCAAAGTGCTGGAATTACAGACATGAGCCACCGTGCTTGGCCTAGGTTACCTATTCTTCTTGAGTGAACCATGATAGATTGTGCCTTTCAAAGAATTGTCCGTTTGATTCATGTTGCCACATTTATAAGTTATTAATTACTTTAAAATCATTTTAATATCTGTAGAGTCTATTGTGGTTTGCTGCACTTATCAACCATAATCTAGGTTTTAAGCCCCACATGCATTAGGTATCTGTCCTAATGCTATCCCTCGCCTTGCCCCCCAGTCCCCGACGGGTCCCGGTGTGTGTTGTTTCCCTCCCTGGTCCATGTGTTATCATTGTTCAACTCCCACTTATGAGTGAGAACATGTGGTGTTTGGTTTTTCTGTTCCTGTGTTAGTTTGCTGAGGATGATGGTTTCCAACTTCATGCATGTCCCTGCAAAAGACATGATCTCATTCCTTTTTATGGCTGCATAGTATTCCATGGTATATATGTACCACATTTTCTTTATCCAGCCTAGCATTGATGGGCATTTGGGTTGATTCAATGCTTTTTGTTATTGTAAATAGTGTTGCAATAAGCATATATGTGCATGTGTCTTTAAAGTAGAATGATTTCTATACCTTTGGGTATATACCCAGTAATGGGATTGCTGGGTCAAATGGTATTTCTGGCTCTAGATCCTTGAGGAATCACCACACTGTCTTCCACAATGGTTGAACTAATTTACATTCTCATCAAAAGTGTAAAATCATTCCTATTTCTCCACAGCCTCACCAGCATCTATTATTTCTTGACTTTTAGTAATCACCATTATGACTGGCATGAGATGGTATCTCTTTGTGTTTTTGATTTGCATTTATCTGATGATCAATGATGTTAAGCTTGTTTTCATATGTTTGTTAACTGCATAAATGTCTTCTTTTGAGAAGTGTCTGTTCATATCCTTTGCACACTTTTTGATGGGGTTGTTTTTTCTTGTAAATTTGTTTAAGTTCCTTGTAAATTGTGGATATTAGACCTTTGTAAGATGGGTAGATTGCAAACATTTTCTCCCATTCTATAGATTGCCTGTTCACTTTGATGATAGTTTCTTTTGCTGTGCAGAAGCTCTTTAGTTTAACTAGATCTCATGTGGCATTTTCCTCATAAAGATTTTGCCCATGCCTATGTCCTGAATGGTACTGCCTAGGTTTTCTTCTAGAGTTTTGTAGTTTTGGGTTTTACATTTAAATGACTTAGATATTCTAATTCTTAAGATATTTCAAAGTGGTAAAAAATGGATAGAGGAATAAAGTTAGCACATGAAACCCAAAAGGCAAGTGTCTTAGTTGCTTGTATAAAAAAATCAGACTCATATAAAACATGCAAGGAGTAATTAAGTTTCTAAGTCTGGAAATCTCAATCATTTTGGAATTAAATTTTTATACATTGTCAGACCTTAATTTTGCTTATGGTCTTTCAGTTCTATTTTGTATATCTTATATTGTGTTTCCTAAGTTCTGTATTTCTCAGTATGTGAACTCCATTTGTATTAAAACAAATAGTTCAACTTTTTATAATATAAAAATGCAATATTATTGCCTATTAAACCTGTTCACAGTAGAATTATAAAAGCATTTATTTAAAGTTTTACAATTTTACCTGAAAGCATACATCTAAAATTTTAAGTATATTAATGTAAAAGAAATATGAACAAAGTAATTTCATATTTGACTGGACATATTGCGATTAGCAAGTAATATATTGCCGTAAGGGCATTAAATCCTGCAGATAAGAAAGGAAATATTAAATGGAAAACTTATGAATGAACAGTGCATAAATCTGGCTCTCAATCTTGTTTATATGTAGATTATCATAGACTATTTGATGAAGATAGTCAATTATTTTTGAATTTTTTGACCAAAACAATATTCTCAGTATACTAAATAGGTTTACTTTATATTGTATTTATCTTTGTTGCAACAAATAAGAAAATGAAAGAATATCCTTAAAATGAAAATAGACTAATAACTTTAGAATAAAATATGAACTTACATTACATTTCACAGGCTATTCAACTATTAAGAGACAGATTCAAAAGAAAGATTTCAGTCATGTGACTGAGAATCCTTATTCAAAGGATGAGAATGTCATTATTAAGAGGTTATATAACTGCAGAACAATAGGTATAAGGTAGTATAGCAAGAATGCAAAACTCTCAGATACGGGAGAGTTTTTCAATGAGGGTTAAATGGTAAGGACAGCACTTAATGAGAATTCTATGCCACAGGACTTACAGAATGTAGAAAACCAGTCAACCTCACAGATATGGCTACAGTGAAAAGTCAAGTTTCATTGAAGATACTGTACAGAATGCATTCCATTAATAAATTGATTATATAAGGTGTCTGTTTCAGGGAATAGGTTTTTTTTCATAGGCCATTAAAAAAAAGTAAGAGACTCTTTTACTTGCTATGTTAATACTTATAAATTAATGAATAAACATACCAATAAATATCTCATTTAATTCTTAAACATCACTCTAAAGAAAGTATTATTACATCATCTAAACTTCAAAAATGAGAAAACTGGGTCTTAAGGATTTTTGCTAAGTAACCTATCAAAGTTTGCATAACTAGTATGGGCAGAAGCCAAAAGCCACACTTGGGCAATGTGATTTCAAAGTGTTTTTATAAAGTATGTACTGTGCTGCTTCAGTATCTGAGGTATGGAATAACCAATAAACCTTGGACTTTTTCTAAACATCCCACTTCTACAAATGTAACCTAAGATCATATTAGCACTATTGACAACACAATTACACTATTCACACAAAACGAAGCATAAAATAAATCAAGGATTCCTGTATCTTTTTCTTTTTCATATGAAACTAAAATATGTTTTTCTGAATTTGTACTAAGCTCTAAACACAGGATTTCAAATATGATCTTCTTACAGTTCATTTTATTTAGTGTCAGACAACAATCTGTTCTGAAAATTATTCTATAATCAAATACATAGGTATCTTTCCAAGGAAAATTTTAAAGTAAAATTTAAACCTAGCACAATATGAAGTGCAGAAGATACAAATTTAAGAATATAATAACAGGGCTGAGCATGGTGGCTCACGCCTGTAATCTCAGCAATTTGGGAGGCTGAGGCAGGTGGATCACCTGAGGTCACAAATTCAAGACCAGCAGGGCCAACATGGTGAAACCCCATCTCTACTAAATACAAAAAATTATCCAGGCATGGTGGTGCATGCCTGTAATCCCAGCTACTTGGGAGGCTGAGGCAGGAGAATTGCTTCAACCCAGGAGGGGGAGGTTGCAGTGAGCCGAGATTGCACCATTGCACTCCAGCCTGGGCAGAGAGAGACTGGACAGAGCAAAACTCCATCTTAAAAAAAAAAAAAAAAAACTGTAATAACATTTAAAGAGGTTTTCAGAAAGACTATCACACCATAAATAGTGTTATTAAAAAGAAAGAATTAGCAACTACCGTAGGCTTTTTCCTAATTAAGCAGTTTTGCATTTATCTTCTGGGTCACATACAGAATAGAGAGAGGGAGAGTTCATTCCAGAGGATAAATGCACAAGCAAAGGGCTCCAGGTTATACAGGCACCTGTACCCAAGGATTTACAATGGGAAATTAGCAATGACAGGAAATTGTCTATTTCTTTAAAACTAAGTATGTCAAAGGGTCTTTCTGTGCCAATTGTTCCTGATAATACTAAAATTAAAATAGTAAGTATACCTGTAGAGTCATGTACTATACAAATGTAAAATTTTATTATTATATTAGGGAGTGCCTGCTCTTAATTATTAAAAGATTATAACTGAATATGAAGTAAAGAAGCCTCGACGGTATCCTAATGTTGTTACATTACTAGAATGAATCTACTTTTGGCATGAAATAAATCATCTTTTCCAGGTTAAACGACATAAGTTTTATGGACAGAGGTGAATTAACAAAACAGGATTCTATCTTTATGTTATAAAATTCACTAGCATCTTTGTGCCCTAATTCACAGATGGCTTTTTAGCCTGTCGGCATCATTAAATAAATAAATGAATACATGTAAATAAATAAACAATCTCAATTTTATGCAAGTTGTCTTAATTCTTTCAACAAGTACTTATTCTTTAACATCTACTGTATGCCCACCCATCCATGTTAAGGGCACTTAAGTAATTTATAAAACTAGTGGATGCCTTGTATTAAATTATTTACAACCATCCACAAGTCAGTTGCTGAATATATTTCTGAAGCCAACCTAACCAACTAGAGTATTCTGCTGAGCCCAAAGAAGAGCAAAGTCCTCTATTCAAAACAGAATTAAGTTATGCACTATCGCTATATAATTCAGTCAAAAAGTCTTGATATATATTTTCCCAACCAGAAAACATGTGAAAATGAGTTTGACTCTTTTCCCCTAACATTATGCAAATTTGAAAGGAAATGCAGTTATCTTTCATGTCATATTGATTATTTTTGGCTTTCACTGTCTCTAACAAGGTAGACCAATGTGGGATTTCACACCTTGCTAGAAACAGCTTCTGCAAAACATGTTATTATTAGCTTCATCTGCAATTATAATGTCAACACCACATTTTGCCAGAATAGAAAGGGAGGCCAAGAAAAACAGAAACCATAAATGAGAAACAGCTTGGTCATGGATTCAGGTGCCAGCAATTTATTCAGTTTATTGGATTCAGGTTGCATCCCTGCTTTGTGAATAATTTCATTTTTCTTAAATACCCTTTATAAATGAACTGTTTGTTTAAAAAGATTTTAAGTTTGGGAAATTCATTTTTAACAACTAATTAACAGATTTTGAGTACTCATTACTATCTAAAATACTGTTTATGTTTTTCTCATTTTTCTTCCAATACCCTTTATAAATATGTAATCATTGTTGGTATCCCCCAATTATGATATTGAGGAAATTCCTTAATTTCTTTGTGCCTAGTGACCCTTAGTCAGTTGGTAATGAATGAATTTTGTCAAGCTGTATGAAATCCCTATCAAACACTTTGTACTCAACAACACAGGGCCTGTGGTCCACAGCAGTGATAATTCCTTCAGGTTAATTCAGTATTTGGAATTTGTGGGACAAGTTCTAGGAGTTATTATTTATGATATATAGAAACACAGTTAAACTTTCAATTCTTTTGCCTTGCAAGTAAAAAAGGCAGATATATAACATATTTAAAGTATGTGAATTTGATCACAGTAAGGTAATAAGGGACATTCCTCAAAGAATAATTTACTTTAGATTTCTTTCCCCTCCAATGAATAATGGCTAACTACTTACTCATCTACCTGACAGGCGTAGCTCTATTGTGAGAGAGATAATACTTATACAGTGTGCCTAGCATAAATAAATGGTAGCAATAACAGCTTTAGTAGTTTTTGTTATCATTGCAGTTGTGTTGTTAATAGCTACATTTTTGAACATGTATTTTATTTAACTTGTTAATCAAAAAAACAGTAAAATATTACAACTGGTTCCTGTTGTATTTTTAATTGGCCATCTTCCAAAGAGTTTCACCATCTTTCCATTTCTACCACTAGATTTAAAGTCTTGGCTGATTCTCAACCTATTTTTTATTCTTTTTAGCCTTTGACAATACCTTTGCTTTATTTTTATTTTTATTTTTATTTTTGGCAAGGGCTTAGGAGGGGGAGCTCTATTCCCATAATCCATATGGTTCTTACTAAAGTATAAAATTCTTCTCTACTTAATTTTGAGTGTTTCCTCCCTGAAAAATCTGACAACTGTATCTCAGATACAGACTTTTTATATTTCAATTGTCACACGAAGATCAAATATTATTCTTCAGTGGACCCTATAGACTCCTACTAGCCATCTCACTCAAGGAAGAGCCATTCACCTGTACAAGTGACACAGGGCAGGCAAGCCCAAAACTTGGGGCTTATCCTGGGAGGGTTTTTGACTTCACCCAGGAAAGAATTCAATGGCAAGCTGGTGGTGTCAGATAGCAACTTTAATTGAAGCAGCCATGTACAGCAACAGCAGCAGAGGCACTGTTCCTTGAAAAGCAGGGATACCCGATTGGCAGTGTGTCCAGAGTAGCAGCTGAAAGGCAGTTCTGCTGTCATATTTATACCCACTTTTAGGTACATGCAAACTAAGGGGCAGATTATACAGAAATTTCCTGATTGTTGCCACGGAAAGGGGCAGTAACTTCCGGGTGTTGCCATGGCAATGGTAAACTGACATGGCACACCAGTGGGCATATCTTATGGAAAGCTGCTTCCACCCCTTCCCCATTTTAGATAGTCCTCAATTTGGTCAGGTGTCTAAGCCCTGCCTGCAGAGTTGTGTCCCACCTCCTACCTCATAAGATTTTCTAGGTCCAGTCTTGATAAGTTCTGCTTCTCTGTTTTCCTACCAGTATGAGATTATTGAGATTATTGAGATTCTGTCATACTCATGATAGACTCATGAGTGCAAGGATAAAGAAGGACCAGCAGGCAGGTTCACTCTTCTGAGTTACTTGTTCTTCTGGGTTTTTATTCAAGAGTTATATATGTATGGTATCTTAGTAAGCCACAAACTAAATGCCTTCCCATGCCTATAATAAAAAGAAAGATACATACAAGCTTGTAAGTGAGCATAAATATTTGTTATCTTTATTCAACCAACCCACAGAAATTGAACAGAACTCTTCATTTAGGTTAACCAAAAACTGGGCAGTGTAAATTTTTTCTCATATTTCAGAATTGAATTAATTAAATTGGAAATAAAAGAAATAAAACTCACAGCAAAATATGTGGTCATTGTATCTCCAGCAACAAAGAAAGAAAATGGAAGGACAGTGGAACCAAGTGGGATGTACACCTTGCTTGTTCACACACTTGCCTTCCAACACCCTCCCCTTGTTGTGGTTATTAATATGGGTCCAGGGACAACTTGAAAGAGCTATACGCAATTAAACTTACAAAATATTTTAATATTTGATTGAATTTATTATTTCTCCAAAATTTTTTAGGATGCCTAAATGACCTGTCATATCTGTCTACTGCTTATATCCCTAGCCTGATTTTATACCAATTTCCTGTTGCCCTGCCTGCTCCTTACCCTTAATGATAGCATGGTAAGTGTTCTTAAGTTCCTCAAAAGTGTCACCAAATTTTCCACCTTACAGTCTTTGCATGAAATGTTCATTCCCCAGCTCTTCACCTAGCAAAATTATACTTTGGATCTCGACTTAAATGTGATCTCTACGAAAAGGCCTTCTCTAATGCCCATTCTAAATTCCCTCCCCAAATCTAGTTTTGCTTTGTTTTGCTTTCATAATGTTTATCAGTTTTTATCTCTGCATAGATTTGGGTGACAATGTTTTTACTATCATTCCTTTAGTGTTTATCCCAGTGAACTGAACTTGATTAACAATGAGAAAACACATTAGCTCACTTGAGAGCAAATCCAGAGGTAGGTCGGACTTCGGTTTTTTGATTCAGGGGTAAATGAGATTGTACAATGGCTGCCAGTAACTTTATATCTCCTTGCTCATATTTAGCCACAGGGAGAGAGCTGGGTTCACTGACTTAAGGCCTGAGCAAAACATTCCTAAAAGCAAAACTAATCTCACATTTCACTGGACAACATTGGATCACAAGCTTATACTTGAGCTGATCACTGACCAGGCAGATGCAGTTTCCAAGGCTCTGACCCATCCTTGAAGCTGAGTTTGTGAAGATTTCTCTGAGGCATAGATGGTGTGGGAGAGAGATAGATACATGAACCCAGTTAGCATTCTGTTAGAAAGAATAAAAAGGAAATCAATGCTGGGTAAACAATTGCAATAACACCATATTATTATGTACAAAGAACCTGTTTATCTTGTTTGAACTGTGTAATGTTGTCATCAGCTTTGTTTTTAATGTTTTTAAATGCTGTGATTCCATTATTTACTATTCAAGTTAAATTAACAAATGTCATTTCTACTACCTTACAGGATGAGAATTTAGATGAATTTAGACGCATATTTATATGTAGCCAGAAGCATATTTCCCATCAAAACTGACTACAAAACTCATTTTCTAAATCTATGTCCTTCCCAAGAAGGTTAAACATAAATAATGCCTGATGCTATCCATCTTTGACAGGACAGGCCACTATAATAAAAATACTATAGTCTTGGTGGCTTAAACAAGAGACATTTATTTCTCACACATTTGGAAGCAGGGAAGTCCCAAGTCTAGGCTCCAGAAGAGTCTATATCTGGTGAGGGCCTGCTTCCTGGCTTGTAGACAGCATCCTTTTTAACATATACTCATGTGGCCAAGACAGAAATAATTTTTCTCATATTTCTTTGTATAAAGGCACTAATCCTATTCATGAAGGTGCCACTCTCACGACCTGATCACCTCCCACAGGCCCCACCTCTTAAAACCACCACAATGGGGATTAGGCTACAACATATGAATTTTGGGTGGGGAATACAAACATGCAGTCTATAGCACTATCTATTAAGAAAGCTGTTTTAATTCTTTACTCTGAAAAATTTCAGTTTACCAAGTAATTAGGAGAATTGTAAATAAATTCTAGAAGAAGAAATTGGAAAGCATAATGTCAAATCATGTAATATTTCACTTAAAACACCCTTAGTTCTATACAGGATTTATGTAGCCACATTATGTCTAAGATAGTTAACTATAGACCAGTAAGAACATGTGGATTTCGGGTAGAGAGGTGCAAGACAAAAAAAAAAAAAGTGCGTGGCTGCACCTCTCCAGGTGTGCTCCAAGGTCACAGAAGCACAAAAGTCAAAACTGCATCTGAGGATCTATTCACAAAAGTCAATATAGCACTGCAGAGAGATCTGCAGGAGGTTGGCTTGTAACAAAACATTCAAAGCTCAAAGCCTGATCTCACGGTCACCCCAATTCCAGAAGTCTGAGCTGTCTTTATAGCTCAGATTGTAGTGAGAGAAGAAAAGCTATCCTAGAGTGATAATTAGAACTAAATTGAAATACTTTGTGAGTTCTTCTCTAAAAGAACTCTATTAAAACATCTATTACCAATGTAGAATGCATTTGTATTTGCAGAAGTTAGTGGAGATGAGTCAAAGTGTCTATTCTACATGTATTTTATATCAGCAAGTTCAAAGAAATACAATGAATCTACTTTGTAACCAGGCTTACACACACGTGCATGCAAAGATACACACACATGCATAGATACACACACACATACATACACAAGTAAGTACACACACATACACATACTTGAACTTAGATTTATTGCAGGAAAAAATGGAAAATCATTTATAGTCAGCATATCAGTTATTATTTCCAGAAATAAGCATTAAATCACGGTCTAATGTAATCCAGAGTAATTTTAGTTGTTACCATTTCTGTTGTGTGTCTACTCTATACCTGGCATTTACATTATCCAAAGGCTACCATGCTAAGATTGTGCAGTTTTGGGACTGTTCACAAGTGACCAGCCACAAAGGCAGGGAAACCTACATAGTCTAGCTAGGGTTATGCTCTTTACAGCAGGATGCATCTATCCCAAAGTGGTACCTTTTTCTAATTAATCCACCAAAAGAGGATGCTTTTTTTTTTTGCTAATCTGCACAAAATTGCTGCACGTGCTAACAGTTGTGCTGGCATTATCTATTATTCCTGGCAACGAATCCTACAATGTAGATGTTATGAATTCCATGTAACCTAAAACATTCTGACATGGATTATTCTTTAAGTAGTCAAGTAAAACAATATGAGCCTATCCCATCCTCCTAATTGTGAAAACTGAAGAGGCCTCAATATGTATTTGGATTCCGGTATTCAGCTGATGTGATAATCTCTTGGTTAGAATTTTGTGTATTACTCTGGCTGTCTCTCCACCAGTCTTGTGACTACTGTCATCTCACAACATCATATTGCTCCATAGGAAATCATGACCTTTTCATCTGAGTTACCTAAGGCAGTAAATCACACACAAGCTATTGGTAACAAACTTATCAAGGTCTCTGGATGAGGAAGATAAATTACAAAACACATCAGCAACTATTTAAAATCAAATATTACACATCATTTATTATTTTTATCACTTCCATAAGGGAGTTTTTAACCAGCTATGAGGTTCCACAGCCCTAGTCTGACACCAGAATTCCAAGACTCCATTTCTTCCAGCCAAATGTCTTTCTGAGCCTCCCCAAAACAACTCTACTGGGAACTAACATATTGCTCACCATTTCTTAGTTCTTTATTATGCAGAATTAAATTCTTTTTTTCTCAACTTTTTTTCCCTAAGACTACATAGAGCTAATCTCTTATAACCTCGTTATTTTAGATTAAATTATCCATCATCCATGAAATGTAGTGTGACTTCAATTGTTATTTCTTCTCTAGATAGCAACCTTTTCTTTTCTGATGCATCGTTTCTACAAATAAGAAAACTGAGACTGTGCAACTTACATAAGATTACTCAGACTCCAAAGCCTACTCTCTTTTCATTAAACACCAATTTGAAAACAATTAGCACATAACAAGAAGAAATTCTGGACTTGAACAGAAACTTTATGCTAATATTCAGGAGGAAATTATCATATGAGCTCCATACATTCAACATAATAAATATCCTTGAGCACCAACAGTATAAGAGGGACAGATCCCTACAATTATGGATTCATGTTCTACTAAAAGATACAAACATTGAACAAATAAATACACAAATAAATATATATATATTGCAATTAGTACTAATTATTATGAAGGGAAAGGATGGGATGCTATGAGCTAATAACAGAGAAGACATTTTAAAATGCAGCTAGTCTTTTCTATGCTCTTTGAAACATAAGGCAAAATTCTTTCCTAGATATTTTTAATACCCTGGATACTTTTTTAAGTCCCAGAAACTATATGAGCCCTATAGACATATTTAACTGCTACTCTAATTTCCTAATTAAGTTGTTTCTCTCTTTTCTGAACCTGTCTCAAAACAAAATACAACATATAAGAACTAGAAAACAAATCCACAAGTAACATCTCTGTAGAAACCATCTATTTTCTCTTATCTCTACTCGCCAAGCTGGATACCTTGAGAATAAATCACATAAAGGAGCATCACATTGAGATCATCTTTAGTGCATAATTGCATGCACTTGAAACCAGTTTTCCTATGAAGTTAATATGTTTCCTTGATTAAACCCTTCTCTCACGATTGAATCTGTAACACTTAACACTTGGGTGAAGCCCAGGCCTTCTCCTCCATAGAGGAAGAATGGAAATATCAGATGGGAAGTCTTACTCTTTCGACCTCTAAACCTCAATGTATCTGCACCCAATTTCTCCTGCATTTTAATTGTTACAAAACACACGTCTTCGTACCTAAAGCCAAGCACTCTGTGCTCTGAATCTCTTCCCCTCAGCCTTCTCAGAAAACACATGCTATTTATTGTCCTTGCTCTCTTTTGCTATCTTTATCTCATGTTTCCTACTAGATAAATAAAATAAACAAATAAACAAACAGAACAAAAATCCACCTCCAATCTACATCTCCCAACAGTTGCTTTTCCTCCTCTATGCCTTCTCAGGCAAACTTCTCATCAGGAAAGTCGTTAACTTCACTTCCTGACCCACCATTCACTCCAACTCTGCCCAACTGAGTTTCCACTTCTCTATTACACAGCTAGTTATGGAATGAAAGTTTGTGTCTCCACCAAATTCCTATATGGAAGCTCTAATCCTCAGTGTGGCTCTGTTTGGAGACGGTGTTCCTAAAGAAGTAATTAAGGTTAAATAAAGTCGTAAGGGTAGAACCCTGATATAATAGGATTCATGTTGCTAGAAGAGACACAGGAGGGCTCCCTCTCTCACTCCATACATGCAAACACAGAAGAAACACCACGTGAGGACACAATAAAAAAGTGGCTGTCTGCCTGCTCAGAAGAAGGGCCACACCAGAAATTGAATCTGTTGGCATCTTGATCTGGGATTTCTATGGCCAAAATTATGAGAATATAAATTTCTGTTGTTTAAGCCACACACCCTGCGGTATTTTATTCTCACAGCCAGAGCCAACTAGTGCACAGTTCTTGAAAATGTCACTGAAACAACCATATCGCTAAATTGAATGGACATGAGCACAAAGGTTTTTGTCTGTAATATCTAGGGTTGGGGTAGAGAAGACTTTCTTAGAGAAGCAAATTTGAGCTGAAATGTTAAAGTTTAGTAGATAGTTTATTATATAAAAAGGTAGATATAATGGATACATTGTAGTGAATTTATACAATGGAACACCATACAACAATGAAATAGAACAGAGTACAACTGCATCAATAGTAGTGAATCTTACAAGTATAATATTTGAATACAAAAATAATAAAATATGAAATTTCATAATAAGAAAACTGTTTCATTGACATTAATTTAACAAATACTTGTGAGTACCTACCACTGTACTAGGCACTAAGAATGCAGAAGTGAACAGAAGCAGCAAGTGCCTATTCTCATGGAGCTTACATTCTAGTAAGTGGGAGACTGACAATGAACATCAAACAAATGGACAAAAATAATGTCAGATAGTGGTAAGTGTGTGATGATAATGGTGTTAGTCACTGAGTTTCCTCCCTTGGAACACTCCCTTTCTATATTTACCTAGCTGTTCTTCCACATCTCTGGACGTTTTTTTTTTCTTAGGCACATGTGCTGGCCTGTGTTCCCCTAGACACAATACAGATATTGAAAATTCTCCAAACTTGATCTTGGGTATTAGGCATCTTCAAATAAGATATCATATTTATTTACTATATTACAAATAACACCCAATGTTACATCTTCAGCTGATACTCTTCCTTGGAGATATACATACATCTGCATCTTCCCTTGAATGTCTTAAATACATCTTAATCTGTTTTTTCCCCCCAAAAAAAAGCCTAAAGCATCCTAGAAAAATATCTCAGCCACCATGATCAATTAATTAACAGTTTAAATACTAAATACCTTTTGAAACATCTTTTCTCTTCAACCTTGATTGTTTTTTTTACTAACCCTGCTAAAAATCCTCCTAGTCAGTTTCTATCTCCCCACTTATAACCCCACTTCTGTGCCACGGCTTTTGTTTCAAATGAAAATACGATTATGAGTTATCCTATAAGCAACACATTTCCACTAGTTTAAATATAATGAGTAAAACTGTGAGAATATTTTAAGACTTGATAAAAGCCTTTAGAATCTTCTAAAATATGCTCTCATTTTTTGACCTCCTCACTCCCTAAACACCACACACGTCTTTCATTTTCTCAAATGCATATACTCTGCCACCTCCAAGCTTTTCAACACACTTTTTCTTCTGCTTGAGAAAAGATTTTTTCCAACCTTCTTATATAATAAACTATCTACTTAACTTTAACATTTCAACTCAAATTTGCTTCTCTTAGAAAGTCTTCTCTACCCCAACTCTAGATATTATAGACAAAAACCTTTGTACTCATTAAACTCACATCTTGAAAGAGAAAAACAGACAATAAACAAATCAAATAAATAGAATATTAGAAATCCAGCAATTTTACTCCTGAATATACATAATAAACAGAAATATGTAATATCAAATACACGTATGGTAGTGTTTATACAAATATATAAGATCAAGTATCAAAAAAATACAGCAGCATTGATAGCAATATTATTGGCCCCACACTAGAAAAATTCCAAATGCTCATTAGAATGGATATATTGTCTTGAATTTATACAATGGAACACCACACAACAACGAAATTGAACAGAGTACAACTGCATCAACAGTAATGAATCTCACAACTATAATATTTGAATACAAAAATAAGAAAATATGAATCTTATGTCTTATTTCACTTATATAGAGTTTAAAGGTAGAAAAAACCTAGTCTATAGTATTAGAAATCAGGATAGTGGTTACCGCTGGCTGGCATGGCAGTGACTAGAAGGGGATAATTAAGATTTTGGGGTTGTAATAATATTTTGTTAATTGTTCTGGGTTCTGATTATAAGTGTTGATTCACTTTGGTGTACGCATTGAGCTGTACATTTATAGATTTTGACTGTCATATGTATACGGTACTTCAAAAATTTTATCTAAAAATGTATAATACATCATGCTGATTAAATGGAATGAAATGAAGCTAAAAATGAAGACCAAAATGCCATAGGAGGAACATGGTTTGGCAGTACTGGTAACTATTTTAAATAGGATAATCAGAGAATGTCTCACTGAGAAGGTGACTTTTTAAGCAAAAATATTTAAATGAGGGAAAATGTCATGTGGATATCTGGGAGAGAGTGTTCTTAAAAGAAGAAAACCACAGCGCAAAGGTCCTTGAGATGTGAGTCAACCTAGCATTTTCAAGAAACAATAAGGAGGCCGGGATGGATGAATTTAATGATCAAGGGAGGAAGAGCACACAATTAAGACAGAGAGGTAATGGGGAAGTGTTAAAACCAACCTAATAGTCCCATAGACTGTTTCGTGTTTTTTTGTTTTGTTTTGTTTTCTTTCCCCCCGATAAACATATAAATTGACACTTCTGGTCTTAAAGCTTGAAACTTACATTTGTTTTATCTGAGTTTCGTCCTCAGGAAAGGACCATCAGGCCTCTCAAAAAGTATTAAAGAACTGAAACTCGGAGCCAAGATGGCCGAATAGGAACAGCTCCGGTCTACAGCTCCCAGCCTGAGCAACGCAGAAGACAGGTGATTTCTGCATTTCCATCTGAGGTACCGGGTTCATCTCACTAGGGAGTGCCAGACAGTGGGCGCAGGTCAGTGGGTGCGCGCACCGTGCGCGAGCCGAAGCAGGGCGAGGCATTGCCTCACTTGGGAAGTGCAAGGGGTCAGGGAGTTCCCTTTCCAAGTCAAAGAAAGGGGTGATGGACGCACCTGGAAAATCGGGTCACTCCCACCCGAATATTGCGCTTTTCGGACCGGCTTAAAAAAAGGCGCACCACGAGATTATATCCGGCACCTGGCTCGGAGGGTCCTACGCCCACGGAGTCTCACTGATTGCTAGCACAGCAGTCTCAGATCAAACTGCAAGGCGGCAGCGAGGCTGGGGGAGGGGCGCCCGCCATTGCCCAGGCTTGCTTAGGTAAACAAAGCAGCCGGGAAGCTCCAACTGGGTGGAGCCCACCACAGCTCAAGGAGGCCTGCCTGCCTCTGTAGGCTCCACCTCTGGGGGCAGGGCACAGACAAACAAAAAGACAGCAGTAACCTCTGCAGACTTAAATGTCCCTGTCTGACAGCTTTGAAGAGAGCAGTGGTTCTCCCAGCACACAGCTGGAGATCTGAGAACGGACAGACTGCCTCCTCAAGTGGGTCCCTGACCCCTGACCCCTGAGCAGCCTAACTGGGAGGCACCCCCCAGCAGGGGCACACTGACACCTCACAGGGCAGGGTATTCCAACAGACCTGCAGCTGAGGGTCCTGTCTGTTAGAAGGAAAACTAACTAACAAAAAGGACATCCACACCAAAAACCCATCTGTACATCACCATCATCAAAGACCAAAAGTAGATAAAACCACAAAGATGGGGAAAAAACAGAACAGAAAAACTGGAAACTCAAAAACGCAGAGCGCCTCTCCTCCTCCAAAGGAACGCAGTTCCTCACCAGCAACGGAACAAAGCTGGATGGAGAATGACTTTGACGAGCTGAGAGAAGAAGGCTTCAGACGATCAAATTACTCTGAGCTATGGGAGGACATTCAAACCAAAGGCAAAGAAGTTGAAAACTTTGAAAAAAATTTCGAAGAATGTATAACTAGAATAACCAATACAGAGAAGTGCTTAAAGGAGCTGATGGAGCTGAAAACCAAGGCTCGAGAACTACGTAAAGAATGCAGAAGCCTCAGGAGCCGATGCAATCAACTGGAAGAAAGGTATCAGCAATGGAAGATGAAATGAATGAAATGAAGCGAGAAGGGAAGTTTAGAGAAAAAAGAATAAAAAGAAATGAGCAAAGCCTCCAAGAAATATGGGACTATGTGAAAAGACCAAATCTACGTCTGATTGGTGTACCTGAAAGTGATGGGGAGAATGGAACCAAGTTGGAAAACACTCTGCAGGATATTATCCAGGAGAACTTCCCCAATCTAGCAAGGCAGGCCAATGTTCAGATTCAGGAAATACAGAGAAAGCCACAAAGATACTCCTCGAGAAGAGCAACTCCAAGACACGTAATTGTCAGATTCACCAAAGTTGAAATGAAGGAAAAAATGTTAAGGGCACCCAGAGAGAAAGGTCGAGTTACCCTCAAAGGGAAGCCCATCAGACTAACAGCGGATCTCTCGGCAGAAACCCTACAAGCCAGAAGAGAGTGGTGGCCAACATTCAACATTCTTAAAGGAAAGAATTTTCAACCCAGAATTTCATATCCAGCCAAACTAAGCTTCATAAGTGAAGGAGAAATAAAATACTTTACAAACCAGCAAATGCTGAGAGATTTTGCCACCACCAGGCCTGCCCTAAAAGAGCTCCTGAAGGAAGCACTAAACATGGAAAGGAACAACCAGTACCAGCTGCTGCAAAATCATGCCAAAATGTAAAGACCATCAAGACTAGGAAGAAACTGCATCAACTAACGAGCAAAATCACCAGCTAACATCATAATGACAGGATCAAATTCACACATAACAATATTAACTTTAAATGTAAATGGACTAAATGCTCCAATTAAAAGACACAGACTGGCAAATTGGATAAAGAGTCAAGACCCATCAGTGTGCTGTATTCAGGAAACCCATATCATGTGCAGAGACACACATAGGCTGAAAATAAAAGGATGGAGGAAGATCTACCAAGCAAATGGAAAACAAAAAAAGGCAGGGGTTGCAATCCTAGTCTCTGATAAAACAGACTTTAAACCAACAAAGATCAAAAGAGACAAAGAAGGCCATTACATAATGGTAAAGGGATCAATTGAACAAGAGGAGCTAACTATCCTAAATATATATGCACCCAATACAGGAGCACACAGATTCATTAAGCAAGTCCTGAGTGACCTACAAAGAGACTTAGACTCCCACACATTAATAATGGGAGACTTTAACACCCCACTGTCAACATTAGACAGATCAACGAGACAGAAAGTCAACAAGGATACCCAGGAATTGAACTCAGCTCTGCACCAAGTGGACCTAATAGACATCTACAGAACTCTCCACCCCAAATCAACTGAATATACAGTTTTTTCAGCACCACACCACACCTATTCCAAAATTGACCACATACTTGGAAGTAAAGCTCTCCTCAGCAAATGTAAAAGAACAGAGATTATAACAAACTATCTCTCAGACCACAGTGCAATCAAACTAGAACTCAGGATTAAGAATCTCACTCAAAACCGCTCAACTACATTGAAACTGAACAACCTCCTCCTGAATGACTACTGGATACATAACCAAATAAAGGTAGAAATAAAGATGTTCTTTGAAACCAACGAGAACAAAGACACAACATACCAGAATCTCTGGGATGCACTGAAAGCAGTGTGCAGAGGGAAATTGATAGCACTAAATGCCCACAAGAGAAAGCAGGAAAGATCCAAAATTGACACCCTAACATCACAATTAAAAGAACTAGAAAAGCAAGAGCAAACACATTCAAAAGCTAGAAGAAGGCAAGAAATAACTAAAATCAGAGCAGAACTGAAGGAAATAGAGACACAAAAAACCCTTCAAAAAATTAATGAATCCAGGACCTGGTTTTTTGAAAGGATCAACAAAATTGATAGACCGCTAGCAAGACTAATAAAGAAAAAAAGAGAGAAGAATCAAATAGACACAATAAAAAATGATAAAGGGGATATCACCACCGATCCCACAGAAATACAAACTACCATCAGAGAATACTACAAATACCTCTACGCAAATAAACTAGAAAATCTAGAAGAAATGGATAAATTCCTCAACACATACACTCTCCCAAGACTAAACCAGGAAGAAGTTGAATCTCTGAATAGACCAATAACAGGAGCTGAAGTTGTGGCAATAATCAATAGCTTACCAACCAAAAAGAGTCCAGGACCAGATGGATTCACAGCTGAATTCTACCAGAGTTACAAGGAGGAACTGGTACCATTCCTTCTGAAACTATTCCAATCAATAGAAAAAGAGGGAATCCTCCCTAACTCATTTTATGAGGCCAGCATCATTCTGATACCAAAGCCGGGCAGAGACACAACCTAAAAAGAGAATTTTAGACCAATATCCTTGATGAACATTGATGCAAAAATCCTCAATAAAATACTGGCAAAATGAATCCAGCAGCACAACAAAAAGCTTATCCACCATGATCAAGTGGGCTTCATCCCTGGGATGCAAGGCTGGTTCAATATATGCAAATCAATAAATGTAATCCAGCATATAAACAGAGCCAAAGACAAAAACCACATGATTATCTCAATTGATGCAGAAAAAGCCTTTGACAAAATTCAACAACCCTTCATGCTAAAAACTCTCAATAAATTAGGTATTGATGGGACGTATTTCAAAATAATAAGAGCTATCTATGACAAACCCACAGCCAATATCATACTGAATGGGCAAAAACCGGAAGCATTCCCTTTGAAAACTGGCACAAGACAGGGATGCCCTCTCTCACCACTCCTATTCAACATAGTGTTGGAAGTTCTGGCCAGGGCAATTAGGCAGGAGAAGGAAATAAAGGGTATTCAATTAGGAAAAGAGGAAGTCAAATTGTCCCTGTTTGCAGACGACATGATTGTCTATCTAGAAAACCCCATTGTCTCAGCCCAAAATCTCCTTAAGCTGATAAGCAACTTCAGCAAAGTCTCAGGATACAAAATCAATGTAAAAAAATCACAAGCATTCTTATACACCAACAACAGACAAACAGAGAGCCAAATCATCAGTGAACTCCCATTCACAACTGCTTCAAAGAGAATAAAATACCTAGGAATCCAACTTACAAGGGATGTGAAGGACCTCTTCAAGGAGAACTACAAACCACTGCTCAAGGAAATAAAAGAGGATACAAACAAATGGAAGAACATTCCATGCTCATGGGTAGGAAGAATCAATATCGTGAAAATGGCCATACTGCCCAAGGTAATTTACAGATTCAATGCCATTCCCATAAAGCTACCAATGACTTTCTTCACAGAATTGGAAAAAACTACTTTAAAGTTCATATGGAACCAAAAAAGCGCCCGCATCGCCAAGGCAATCCTAAGCCAAAAAGAACACAGCTGGAGGCATCACACTACCTGACTTCAAACTATACTACAAGGCTACAGTAACCAAAACAGCATGGTACTGGTACCAAAACAGAGATCTAGATCAATGGCACAGAACAGAGCCCTCAGAAATAACGCCGCATATCTGCAACTATCTGATCTTTGACAAACCTGAGAAAAACAAGCAATGGGGAAAGGATTCCCTATTTAATAAATGGTGCTGGGAAAACTGGCTAGCCATATGTAGAAAGCTGAAACTGGATACCTTCCTTACACCTTATACAAAAATTAATTCAAGATGGATTAAAGACTTAAACATTCGACCTAAAACCATAAAAACCCTAGAAGAAAACCTAGGCATTACCATTCCGGACATAGGCATGGGAAAGGACTTCATGTTTAAACACCAAAAGCAATGGCAACAAAAGACAAAATTGACAAATGGGATCTAATTAAACTCAAGAGCTTCTGCACAGCAAAAGAAACTACCATCAGAGTCAACAGGCAGCCTACAAAATGGGAGAAAATTTTCGCAACCTACTCATCTGACAAAGGGCTAATATCCAGAATCTACAATGAACTCAAACAAATTTACAAGAAAAGAACAAACAACCCCATCAAAAAGTGGGCAAAGGATATGAACAAACACTTCTCAAAAGAAGACATTTATGCAGCCAAAAGACACATGAAAAAATGCTCATCATCACTGGCCATCAGAGAAATGCAAATCAAAACCACAATGAGATACCATCTCACACCAGTTAGAATGGCAATCATTAAAAAGTCAGGAAACAACAGGTGCTGGAGAGGATGTGGAGAAATAGGAACACTTTTACACAGTTGGTGGGACTGTAAACTAGTTCAACCATTGTGGAAGTCAGTGTGGCGATTCCTCAGGGATCTAGAACTAGAAATACCATTTGACCCAGCCATCCCATTACTGGGTATATACCCAAAGGACTCTAAATCATGCTGCTATAAAGACACATGCACACGTATGTTTATTGCGGCACTATTCACAATAGCAAAGACTTGGAACCAACCCAAATGTCCAACAATGATAGACTGGATTAAGAAAATGTGGCACATATACACCGTGGAATACTATGCAGCCATAAAAAATGATGAGTTCATGTCCTTTGTAGGGACATGGATGAAATTGGAAATCACCATTCTCGGTAAACTATCGCAAGAACAAAAAACCAAACACCGCATATTCTCACTCATAGGTGGGAATTGAACAATGAGATCACATGGACACAGGAAGGGGAATATCACACTCTGGGGACTGTGGTGGGGTGGGGGGAGGTGGGAGGGATAGCACTGGGAGATATACCTAATGCTAGATGACGAGTTAGTGGGTGCAGCGCACCAGCATGGCACATGTATACATATGTAACTAACCTGCACAATGTGCACATGTACCCTAAAACTTAAAAAAAAAAAAAAAAAAAAGAACTGAAACTCACCAGATCATCGCATCTAGACAATGAGTTACCAGGCCCCTTATTCATCATGATTTCTTCATTACCCCTCCCAAATTTCTTCCCTGTTATATAAACCTGTCAGGTTTAGTCTGTCAGGAAGATGGATTTGAGACTGATCTCCCACCTCCTTGGCTTCAGCACCTGATTAAAGCCTTCTTCCTTGGCAATAATCGTTGTCTCAGTGATTGGTTTTCTGTGTGGTGAGCAGCAGCACCTAGCCAGAACCCCTGGTGTTTCAGTAACAGTGAAACCAAAAATTTCAAGACCTGTCCATCATTTAAAGGGTTTCGAATTTGTAGAAGTTAGTTCCAAAGTGAACCATCCTTCCCAGTAATCACATTTTTGTGAAGCTCCCCTCTGCATTGAACCTAGCCTGGCCCTGTGTAACTAGTAGTGTGGCATTCATTACTTAGTTATAAAAAATACTGCTTCTACCTGTGTCTCTTGGAATGCTCACTGTCAGAGAAGCTAACCACATGTAAGAAGTCTACCGTGAGATTTTCATATTCTGAGACAGTCCAAGCTAGCCAAGAGGAAAGCCACATGTTGGGAGAGAACATAGCCAGCCCTCAGCTGCTTTAGCTATCACAGCTAAGTCACCAGATCTGTAAATGAAGAAGTCACCTTGGATGTCCAGTTCCATAAACTCAGCAAGCCTTCTGAATCCAGCCCTAGCTGCATTTGACTGCAATCACATGAAAGACCTTAAGTAAGAACCACACATCTGAATGCAGCCAATCCCAGAACCCTTGACATAATAAATTGTTATTTTGAACCACTACATTTTGGGGTGGTTTGTTACTCTGCAACATCTAATAAAAACAGGATTTTCTCTAAGTGAGATTGAAAGCTATTGTAAGATTCTGAGCAGAGGTATGACATATCCTGAAGGATCACACGTGTGGTGTGGTATGAAAAGACTATAAGAATTATTGGAGGGCAATGGTAGAAGTAGGAAGATTGCTTAAAATTCTGTTGCTGTGTTTGCACTTCTTATAACACTTACACATTCTAATAAAATAATTCATTTTGTAACTTTTTAATATATTTCTTTTTGCTAGACTATAGCTTTATGAAAGGAGGGAGCATGTAGATTTTGTTCACTGGTAAATATTCAGTGTCTGGGAGATGCCCAATAAGTATTTATTGAAAAAATATATGACTATATGAATGACTAAATGATGGATGAATGAATGAATGCTTTAGATGTCTAACTAAAGAAAGATTTCATTCCTGGATGTCTTCCTGGTTTGGGGTTTCTCTTTTCCTTTAGTCTGCTAATTTCCGTTTCCATTTCTTTCAACTTAATGCCTGGTTTTAAAAATAATTTTCAATATATTTCCATGTACAAATAATGCATGGAAATGAGAATTCTCTCATCATTTACTGAAGAATTTGAATATAGAATAACATTAATATTTTTAGATCCAAATGCAGACATAATAGGAAATGAAACAAAATCATGACTGCATTGAATATGTATTTCTTTCTTATGAACCATTCTAAAGCCTACAGAATACTAACATCTTTTCTTTACTACTTTGCAGAGTGAAATATTCTAAAAAATAAAAGGAAGGATCTCTTTGGAAAATTGCATAGGAGCAAAAATTGGTTTATTCTAACATTGCAGATAAAGAGAACACTACCAAAAGGACATAGACTAAAATAATTTTTAAAAAAAGAAAATTAAATGTCTATATATCCAACTCTCTATTAGTTTCAAGAATTATACACTTAACCACTATTTACTTAGTTTTGTCTTATTTTAAATTATTTGTAAATGAATTATTTTACTATATATGATTGTATATTTCAGTACCTCCATATTTTTACCATAGGCCATTGTTTCATCCAAGCTCCAAGAACTGATCCCACCAATGTATGAGGACCACCTCCAGGTATCAATGGTAGACTATTAAATCATGAGGTCTGTGAGAGTGGCTTTATAGTTAAAAAAAAAAAATTTCTAGTATCCACTTTTATATTCTGCCCTCTCCATTTCCATATTCCCAAGATCTGTTCCCAGATACATTCTCCAGGGTCCTAACAGAAAATGTTAATTTAGTTAATTTTTAGTTAATTCCCTAAGATACTGTACTTTTCCAGTTGGACTGCATGACATTCTGCAAAACATCACATTGGTCCATGACACACATGACATCACATTAATCAGAAGTGTAAGCAGAAACTTTCATGTATTCTTTACATCATGGTAAGCCACATGTGTAGCAGAGAGTGGCAAATAAATGCTAAAAGCATTCAAGTGCCTGCCACATTCTTGAAATATTTAGCAATCCTGTGCTATGAGACATGCTAAGACATTCTCTCTGTTCCAATTATCCATTGCTGCATATTAAACCACTTTTTAACTTAGAAAAACAACCATCATTTATTTTGTTCATGAATATGAAATTCAGGCAGGAAATAGCCAGAACAGCTTATCTCTGCTACATGTAGCATCACCTTGGGCTGGAAGCTCACTCACATGGCTATCAAGTTTAGGCTGCTGATTGACTGTGAACTCAGCTGAAATTGTCAGCTGTAGATTTTGGTTCCTTTTCACATGGAGCTCTCCTTGAGGCTTCTTGGGATTTCTCATAACATGTCAACTAGATTCCAATAGTGGTTGTCTCAAGAGGCCTGGGAAAAAAACTACAAGACTACTTATCACTTGGCGTCAAAAGCCCCATCTTTCTGCTGCATTACATTGATTAAATAACTAAGGCCAGCCCAAATTCAAAAGAAAGACAATTTGATTCAATCTCTAAATGAAAGGAATAGCGAAAAAAGTTGCAGCTTTTTAAAAGCTACCGTATCATCCATGGGAAGTGAGAAATGATTGCACTTTGAAACACCTACAACTAAAAAAGCAATAGAGCATTTAGTAGACCTCTTTAGACTTTGGAAATTGCACATTCAACATCTTGAAATACTGCTCCATCTCATTTATTGGATGACTTGAAGGGATATAAGTTTTGAGTGGAGCCCACTGCAAAAATAGTCTCTCTAACATGTTCAAAACACAATACAAGCACACCTGTCCCTTGGTACATGTAACCCAGAAGATTGCCTGGCTCTAAAGTTATTTGTGTTAGATAAGAACTTATGTGCAGTTTCTGACAAGCCCTATATAGAGAGTTGCATCATGGATCTCCAAGATCCTGGAGCAAAGCTGTCTGCAACAGAGATCTACTCACCATTAGCAAAGCAACTGCTACATGTTATATGGCCCTAGCAAAGGCTGATATCCTGACCATAAAAGATGTTAAGTGATAATGTAACTAGCACCACCTTTAATAAGCTGGTTACATTCAGATCGACCAAATTATATAATTGAAATGGCATATTCAAGGTAAGGCATGAGATGTTCTAAGGGCACAAGACTGCCTTCTTACGTCTGTCATGTCAGCACCTGTTAGCTTACACCTACATTTTAAGGAAGTTCCTCATAATCGGCCAATAGAGAGGGAAAAAACCTTAGGCTTTATTCATGGATGAGTCATAATAGTTGCAGTGAGTAAAATATGGACTGCTTTCACGTCACATTTTCTCTCAGGGGTAGCCCTTGACAGACAATGGTGAGGAGAAATCTTCCATGTTGGCAGAACTTTTAACAGGACACCTGGACACTTTCCTTGAGGAATAATATATAGTGGACAGTGGTAAATGACTTTGCTGGTTGGTAAGAGCAACTAGCCATATTGGAAGATAGAGAAAAAGGGTTCTAGATGACTTATCAAGGGAAGCTCAGTCAGCCTCTGTACTCATACACTCCAGTGCCTGAGCACTGAACTCAAAAATAAATAAGCTATGGTGTCATAATAAAAATGCACATGGGCCAAATAGCATGGGCTCCCTCGTGCTAATCAGTACTATGTACTGCTGCTACTGAATATCAGATCTGTCAAAAGCAGAGATCAATGTTGAGCACTTGATGGATGATGGTACCATCCATCAAAGAGACCAGCTAGCCACTTGGAGGCAAGTTTTGTTTTTTTTGTTTTTTGTTTTTTGTTTTTTGTTTTTTTTTGAGACGGAGTCTCGCTGTGTCTCCCAGGTTGGAGTGCAGTGGCGCGATCTCGGCTCACTGCAAGCTCCGCCTCCCGGGTTCACGCCATTCTCCTGCCTCAGCCGGAGGCAAGTTGAAAACATCAGACCACTTACCTACTAAAAGGAGTAGTGATTTGCCCCGACTTGAATTATTCTTGGCATAGAACTCTCTGTCTTTCCCACAGCACCTTGCAAAGCACCACCACTCAAAGGTTCATAAATCTTGAAAAACATCTCCTAGGACCAAGGGTCACACTTTTAGAAGGAGGGGTGACAATGATAAATAACCAAGGAATGTACTGTTTCTACCATACATCATGTGGTCTCCTGAGGGCAGAGCTAAGCACCAACTTGGAAGTGACATCTCTGAGATTGGGACATTGTCCTTCAAGGCTTCAAGGTAAACTATATTAAGTAACTAATGGCCATTATATAAGACTGTGTACTTAGCAGTTAGAAAACATGAGTCTGGGACTGAAATGGTGAAATTAGGATTAGCATTTCTAATTATAATTTGCAGTTATCTGTGGGAGAATTAGTGATTTCATTACTACAACTTTAGGCTTTTCTGGACTAAAGGTCCCAGTTCCTGGAGTAGGGGTGGGGAAAGCTATTCTACCAGCATCCTTGTTAAAGGTTCCACCAAATCCAAACGAGCAGCTGCATGGTCATTTTGGGATCTTCATGCTGGCAGACTGGCAGACAAAGAAAGGAGTTACTATACTGACAAGAGCCATTGATTATTGGACCCTAGTGTTCATGATGCTATAATGTGCTGCTACCTAATGAAGACAAGACGTAAATGACTTCGTTCCTTCTGGAAATTTAGAGGATTCACTGGAACACATCATATTGCTTCTACATAGTGATTACCCAAGAGGGACAAGCAACTTTACTATTGTACTATTCCTTTGTCCAAAATATTTTAAGAATGTACATTGCTCTTATTATTGTAATTCAAAAACATATTTCATAGATGTTTAATGATGATGGTGTATATTAAACTTAATTCGTATGTTTCCCTAGATATAAAAATTTCTTACTACATCTATTATAAGTTTATTCATTTTAACAACCACAACAAGACTTGATTTGATTGACCTTTTACTAATATTTCTGTAACTGTCACAGCAGATAATATAAAGTGTAATCTAACATAATCTGTTTTTTATTTCGCTGCTTCTAAGAATCGCATCTTATCTTGAAGTTTTCAACCATGGTTTAATACACAGTAACTTATTGGAAGCCTCAATTGGTTTCCTGTTGTCTATTAATAATTAAAATGAATTGAAAGAATGTCTGAATTTGTTTTAACCTAATGTTGTTGTGCAACTATTTGCTTTCACAGAAAACAAACAGGGAAGCCACAGGAAAATAAATTATTCATTGAGCAATTAATTATGTAGTCCATTGTGATAACTCTTATACACTTATTTAAAGCTGATGAGTTACATTCAAATCCCAGCTCTGATATGTAATAGCTATATGATTTTGATGAGTTACTTATCTTTTTCTGAGATTTAATTCCCCCATTTGTAAAAATGACAACATGAAACCAAGCAACTATTTTAAGTAGTAAATGTAGTAATGTATGTGAAAGCACTTAACATACTGTCTGAGGATAGGCCATCAATAAATATCTACTTGTTTCTTTCCTATTTAACTGCCTTTCTGTCACTCTTCTTTCTATTTTTCCAATTTTCTTCTGTGCAATTTAAATTTTGTTAATTATGGGCACTTATATACATAGGTAATAGATGAGGTAACAAATAACCATCATTATCTAGATATATCATACATAACATATATAACTATATTTATATGTACATATGCAAAATGAGGTTAAATATGTATATGGATATGTCCAAACTTGACATCATCTTGATATTTTGTCTTTTTCCCTGTGAAGTCAATCGACAGACACATATCTTATTTCTTTAAATAGCATGCTACACACTACACAGAACATAACTTTTCTGCATCTCTGGGACACCAAATCTTGAAGAAAAAACAATATATCACTGCAAAAATATGCTTTTATTTTTAGTTAACCCTTGTATTTATTTGCTAGAGCTGCCATAAAAATGTACCACAGACTGGCTGATTTAAATAGCAAAAGTATATTTTTTTCACAGTTTTGCAGACTAGAAGTTCAAAATTAAAATCATCAGGGTTGGTTTCTTTTGAAGGCCATGAGGGAAAATTCATTCCATTTCCCTTCTTGGCTTACAGATGGCTGTCTTCTTCCTGTGTCTTCACATCATCTTCCCTCTCTAGGTATGTATACAGATACATATGTATCGGCATCCAAATTTCCTCTTCTTATAAGGACACCAGTCTTATTGGTTTACGGCCCACTTAAATGACCTCAATTTAACTTAATCACCTTTGTATATATCCTTATCTCCAGATCAGTCACATTCTATGGTACTGGAGGGTTATTACTTCCACATGAAATGTTTAGGTGTGAACAAAAGTTCTCTGAAAAAGAATCTGGAGGAAAGAGACTTTTTTTCACAGTGAATACTTTGCACAACAGCCTTCAGTATAAAAGGAAGGTGCATTCCACAGATGAGGAACAAAAAGAGGGTTCAGGTTTTATAGCGAAAGTTCTTTCCCAGGTTCCCAACCAGGTCTGTTTATGCAAACGAATAATGCAAGTGCTTAGCTCTAACTAGTAAATGCAGCTGACTTCTGACTGGTTGATGCAGCTGAGTACTGATTGGCCAAAGCCAGTGAACTCTAAAAGTCCCAAGGTTAAAACGGTGTGGGATTTAGGGGAGCTCAGAGTATGTCTGTGACCTCTACTCGGCAAATGGGCAATTAACTCTGTTTTAAATTTAGGCCTAGTTACCACTGAAGATCCATCTTGAAGGATTGGCTCTTTCAGGTTCACCTTTGTTCACACAAGAAACACTATTCTGCTCAAAACAACTCAGAGGCCTCCAGCAACCTTTTCTATCTCATTTATCAATTTCTTATCCCATTCCTATAATAACAATTGCAACCATACTCAATATCCCAAAACTAACAGAAAACAGCTAGGCTATCAGAAGTTACCTTCTTCAGCATTCGTACCTACAAACTTATCTAAAGCTGAATCCACTCTCCCTTATTTCTCCTGTTCTCAAAAACGTTGCCTTTCTATGGAAGGTTCATTCCTCCTCCTATGCTCATTATCTGACTTTTCACACTCTCATGCCAAGACATGCTCCACTGGTACTCCGTTTCTTGCTTTTGTAACTTTTTCCCTCTTGTTGGCTCCTTGTGATCACCCGTCTATGCACAACAACATAGACTCTCTTGATTCTTTGATCCTGCCTCTCTTCTGTCCAAAGCAAAGCACCTAGAAGGAACAGTTTACACTTACGACTACCGTCTGTCTTCCCAGCCCACAATTACCATTTAGTGCACTGTGGAACTTCTGCCACAATTTCACCACTGATACCTCCCTGGAAAAGTTTACCATGGACACCTAATCATTAAGTTCAGTGAGTCATTTAATGACTTCATTGTATTTTTTCAACCTTAAGCATATGACAATATTGGTAACTCTGTTTCTCCATAGAGGCCTTTGCTCACTCCTTTCCTTCAAGGTTCTTAAGTGTTATAACTTCTGTGAAGAATTTCTAACATGCACATACCTTACCTTCATGTCTAAGGAAGAGTAACTACACCAGTTCTTCTGTACCACCATTCATCTTTTTCAAATCTCACCTCTAACTCTGGCACACTTGTTCATCTACTAACGTGCACAATCCTTGAGGCAAGTGATCATGTATTACTTAGTAATTATGACTTTGTTTTATGGTGCTAGTTACCTAGCAGATAATAAATGAATATTTGTTGATTATAGTGAATTAAAATACCCTTGTGGCCATTAATTCCAACATCTGTGCAATGAAGGACTCTTTTCTACATTGTCCCATGGAGATGATCATTTATCCAATGCTTGAAGACTTTTTCCTATGTATCTCATTTCTTTCCATTAGATTTCAATAAGTGGAAATATTACTCTCAACATATTCTTATGTGGAGAATTCACAACCAGGGTATCATGACTAAGCCTAAATAGGAATTGTTGTAAAAGGAATATTGGAAAAGAAGAGTCCCAATAAGAGGTTTATTAGAATTAGGAGGAGAGTAGATACTATATATGATAGAAATGCAAGAAATATAACATATACATATTTAGCTTATGTATTAATTCATCTTCCCCAAAGACATGATTTCACTCACTCATTTAATCTTTACAAGAAGAAACAAACATAGATAGTTTAAGCTTATAGGAGTTTGATATTAAAACATATACAAGTAAACCCTGTGTGGGCAATTAGGAACACTTTAGACTTTTCCATTCATTCGTCATTCACCACTATGCATCTGAACTTAGGAAAAATAGCTTGAATGCCCAGACATCTGTGTATAAACTTTACTTTTGTTGCTTTTGTCATGGGCCTTCAATTTAATATCTCACACACTAAGAGATGTGTACATGTTGTAAACATAAGTTAAGGAATTTTCAAGTGTAATTTTATCTTATTTCAACTAGGCTCACTTCCAACCTTTTGCTACCTTGAGAATCTAAACCGCCAGGTAAGATGTTATGTGAGAAATTCTTGAGAAGACTGGGAGAGTTAAGACTAAAGATAAATATTAGAAGAAAAATAATGAGTACACTAAAATATTTAAGGCATATCAAATCATACTCTGGAGATCCAGGAATTAGAATTGGAATAAATATGTGAAAGTTACAAGGACACATACACATCTCAATGTTACAAAAAGAAGGAGAGTCAATAGGGTAAAACTTAACCTTGTTATAGTGGTGGAACTGAGCTATATATATATAAAATTTTATATATATATAATATATAATAATATATTATATATATACACACACATACATATTTTTTTCTTCATTTCCCACCTTACTCTATCTTTCTCAATGCCCTGGAGACAACTCTAAATGGCTGAAAGCATCACAAGCTTCTTTGCCCATTGGATTCCTGGGTTCTGCCAATTAGGATATAAGCAAGAGAACAAAAGGTGGAAGGATAATGAGATCAGAATATTTATACTCCGCTCCCCACCTTGTGGAGAGGGGAAGAGACCACTGTGGGATTTCTCATCTGAAGGTCACAGCTGCGACCTTCAGATTGCAGGTAGCCCTCTCTGCACAGGCCTCTGTTTCTAATTCTGGGTGCTTCCTCTCCTTGCCACTTCCAGGCTTGGGGGATTAGTGCTTTATTTGGTACAAGCCCAAAGATATTGTGCTATTCAACATGATTTCCTTACACTCTATCCGCACCTTATAAATAGTCCTCTATTTCTAACTGCTCAAATTGTCCCAAATTGTGTATCCCATATGTTTCCTACTGTGACATTGATTCATATAGGAACTCTTTGAAATTTCACTAATGCCAAGACCTTCACTCCAAAAAGAAAATTTTAAAAAATAACACAGATTCACAACTCTCTATTCATGGATCTAGCCGAGATGATGCATTCATAAATATACAAATGATTTAGATAGCATTTTGCAGCTTTAAACAGAAAGATGTTTTGTCCAGTTGATTTCAGCAAACAAGGAAATTAATATGAAGTCAGATAATATCAACAAATCTAATAGTCATACACAATACAGCCTCTTTCAGAGTATCTGATGGGTGAATCACTGTTCACATGAAAAGCAAAAGATAAAATGTAATTCTCTCAAGTTTTTTGACCTTGGCTGACATTTCTGGCCTTTCCAGCTACTAAATGGTTTCAGTTATACTTGGAAAGCTCTTCTGCCATGGCTTTTCAAAACCCATTTAGAATCTTTTGACAAGTGTAAATTTGATTCAATAGATTCTACTCTAATAAAAAGGCAATCTTACTTTTTTTGCTTGTACTTTTAGAATACATATTCATTACTTGATATTATCTCTTCATAGCCATGCAGCAGATATAATGCTAAAAGCAACACAATGAGTGAGCAGAGGCTTGAGATGAACCTAGCGCTAGCAGAATGCAGAAGAACATTTTGAGACAGCATCAGAATGGAGGGCGGTCTTGCCTTGCCACTCACAGTGATTGCAAAAGGGATATGCTATTGTTAAAACTGATTCCATGAGAGGAAAAGCAGCTTTAGTGTCATTATAAGATATGGTCTCTTCTCAAGAAATGAGAATGAATGCTAAGACAGGAAAGCTAATGACAAATGAAATGCTTGTACGTATCCAAGCCAGGCCAGCAGTAAGATTGTGAAGTAGGTGAACTTTATATCTTACTTCTTGCCATATCTCCTATGAAGATCTGAGATTCTTCACTGAGCCTTTTCTAATACTCCAATCTGACTAATATTTGCTTTGCTTGTGCTACACTTTCAAAGCTAATTTCTTTAGCATTTAAACTTATCCATTGGGTTTCAGGTGGTAAAGAAGTAGCGAGTACATTTACATTTTATTACAGATTATTAAGATAAACATCCTTGATACACCCACAAAAATTCATTATTGGTAAAAGAACCAAAAGAAATATTTTATAGAGTAGTGTGCACTACCAACCTTGTGCAAGGCCACACATTTCTACACATAATTCCATACATTGCTATGTAGAATTCTACTTCTATAGTTCTATAGAATATTAAAAAACTTTCTTCGAATCCCTCATCCACCAAACTTCATCACACATCTCAAGTTAACTTGAGTAACATTTAATGAAACATATTTCAAAAGCTACAATGAAAATTCAAGAGAAGAACTTTACTAACAATACTTAAACACTAAAAAGTAAAAGCCACATTTTAGAAAAGCAAGGAAAACAATTTTTCAAGCTGTCTCCAACCTGCAGAAGGATACTAGGTAGCAACACTTGACTGATTCTATCCTGTAATTGTGCAAAATTTACACAATTTTGCTGTCAAATTTCTGCTTCTTCCTAGAAAATCCTATGAGGTTAAGACTCTGAAGAAAGGAATTTGAGAAAGTTTTTATTATTCTTTATTTTTAATAAATTTTCAATATACAAATATGTTTTAACCAGACAGTGAGCAAGGTATTACAGGCCAAAAGAGTTTGCATTCAGTAAGAATGTAGAAAGAACTATAAATAACTATAGAGTAATATAATTTGTTACAAGTGCTTCAAGATTGTACAAAGTGCTATAAGATACCAAAAGAAGTGGGGGAACATTCAAAGAAAAGAGATAAATACACAACTACATTTTCCTCTTCATTAAATACCCTCTAATTATGTACAACACTTCAAAACAAGAAAAACATACCGTGTTCTAACAAAATTAGCCATTTATAGTATTGTGATTTTCACAAGTCTGATATTTTTTCCATATTATCAATTAGTAGATTTAATTAGTAAAAATGATTGACTCCTGTCTGCTGTACAATCACCAGTGAATTAATTTATTTCATGATGATATGGTTTGGCTGTGTTCCCACCCAAATCTCATCTTGAATAGTAGCTCCCATAATTGCATGTGGTGTTGCACCTGCGAGTGCACAGACGTCAAGAATTGAGGTTTGGGAATCTCTGCCTAGATTTCCGAGGATGTATGGAAAGTCCTGGATATCCAGGCAGAGGTGTAGTGCAGGGGTGGGAACTTCATGAAGAACCTCTGCTAGGGCAGTACAGAAGCAAAATTTGGGGTAGAAGCCCCCACACAGAGTCCCAACTGGGGCACTGCCTAGCAGAGCTATGAGAAGGCCACCATCCTCCAGACCCCAGAATGGTAGCTCCACTAACAGCTTGCACCACGTGCCTGAAAAGCCACAGACGCTCAACACCAGCCGGTGAAAGCAGCCAGGAGGGTGGATCTAACCTGTGAAGCCACAGAGACAGAGCTGCCCTAGACCATGGGAACTCACCTCTTGCATCAGCGTGACCTGGATGAGACAGGAGTCAAAAGAGATAATTTTGGAACTTTAAGGTTTGATGACTGCCCTATTGGATTTTGGACTTGGATGGGGCCTGTAGCCCTTTTGTTTTGGACAATTTCTCCCATTTGGAATGGCTGTATTTACCCAATGCCTGTACCCCCATTGTATCTGGGAAGTAACTAACTTACTTTTGATTTTACAGGCTCATAGGCAGATGGACTTGTCTTGTCTCAGATGAGACTTTGGACTCTGGACTTTTGAGGTAATGCCGAAATGAGTTAAGACTTTGGGAGACTGTTGGGAAAGTATGGTTGGTTTTGAAATGTGAGGGCATGAGATTTCAGAGGGGCCAGAGATGGAATTATATGGTTTGGCTGCGTCCCCACCCAAATAACATCTTGAATTGTAGCTCCTATAATTCCTGTGTGTTGTGGGAGGGACCTGGTGGGAGGTAATAGAATCATGAAGGTAGGTCTTTCCCATGTGGCTCTTGTGATAGTAAGTCTCAGAAGATCTGATGGTTTCATAAAGGGGAGTTCCCCTGCACATGTGCTCTTTTTCTCTCTCTTGCCTGCTTCCATGCAATACATGACTTTGCTTCTCCTTTGCCTTCCTCCATGACTGTGAGGAATCCCCAGCCATGTAATTTCCTTTATAAATTACCGAGTCTTGGGTATGTCTTTATTAGCAGTGTGAGCACAGACTAATACACATGATTCCTAAGAATTCCTAAAATAACAGGGTACCACAAAGTAAATTACTAAATTCACATCAATGCTGAAATGTTATTAGTCAGATCCTAAGTTGGGAGATAAAATGAATATATTATTTTATTCTAGTTCTTTTATCTAACATTATTCTCTCATTTCAATCTAGATAAAGTTTCTTCTATCTATGAAAATAAAACGTTTGTTTCCCAGAATCATTATGTGAATTTTATTTTCAAGAAGCTTTCATGGGGCTACATATTTGTTTCCTGATTAGTTTCTATTCACTTTCTTCACCCAGTGGGTTAAGATATTGAGGTGGCAGGGGAAGGAGGAGATGCAGATGGAGGTGGGTCAGCTCACTTGCTTCTGCTTTAGTTCTCAGGGGTAATGATTCTGTCATGTTCAAAATATTTATTTGTCAAATCTTATAGTGAAAAAAGAAATACTAACGGGTAGAACACCATGAGAGCTAAGTTATTGACTCACTCCTCCCCACAACAGTATCCTACCAGGACAAATCTTTGGACGTCTCTGTATATCAGTTTTAGCATTTGTATGTGGGAGTGAAAGTATCGTCTCTCTGTATCTCACTGGCTTGCTTTGATGATAATGTACTTGTGGGGAATGCTATATAAGAAGTCTGCATGAGACAATGTCAAGGAGGACAAGTAAGAGGTGTTATTATTGCTTCCCAGAAATAAGTGTTTGCTTCATTCATCAGTTAAGAAACAGCCAATGCTCATATAAACATAAAAACAAATCTTAAGAAAATATAGCATGACTGGAAATGTGTTTCTAAGGCAGTGCTGGAAAATTAGTCCAGTGACTTCAAACAGGAATATAAAAAAGTCTAAGAATTTTTATAAATATAAGAAAACAAAGACTTACTTAAACAGGATGAACCCCAGAATTGAGTAAATACCCCTAGAAAGCCCTACTCAGGGAAAATGGAGACTGGGCTTAAACCCTAGAGAGAGCGATTTCTATTCCAAAGTTTAGAGCAAGGACTCAGATTCAATATGTATCTAAGATAAAAGGTAAGGGAAAAATGGTTTCTCTGCCCTTGATGCATGAATAAAAACCATTTTCATTTACCTTATACATTGAGAAACTGAATCATTCACCTTCCAGGGCCCTTTGCCCTTCCCAGGGCTCTTCTTCCTGAGCCCCTGCCATTTATTACAATGTATTGCTTATAACAAGATTTTGTTATTTTGTATGATCTTAGATACATATGAGGACATGGATCTATATGTTTGGTAATCAAATTAATCATAATTCAATTATAGATTGAAAAATTGAGTTCAGTAATTCTTTTCCTCATTGCTGATTTTAGTGACAGAGCAGCCAATCTAAAACAAAACAGTTGAAACTAAGTCAAATGTAAGAGATACAAATTTCAATAAGGAGAAATTTTCTAGGAGATCAGAAAATCATGGTTCAAGAAAGCTAGCACAAAATCATTGCCTTGGATTTGCATAATTGATGTAGGTCCCAATAAAATATCATCTGCCCTTACTAAGACTTTTGATTTAGACAGCTTTAGTTCACATCCTGACATTGTGGCTGTCTGGAGTGTACAATCTTGGACAGCCTTCTTTGCATCAGTTGTTTCTATCTTCTAGAAATGTTTAAAAATAAAATAAAAGAATGTAAGCATAGTACTTAGCATAATATCTGGAACTTCAACATGAGGGAATTAGGGGCTAGATTTTAAAATTTCAATTGAAGTTCATTGACTAGAAAAGGAGGAGGATACTCCAGGTGAAATGAATCAGATAAGAAAGGATATATGATGTCTGTTTCATGTTGGAACACTTATGACAGTGGTTTTTAAATATGTAGAATATCAGAATCACCAAAGTATATTTTTGTTTAGATTCTGATTTGTGAGTTCCACCCTCAATGCTTTTGGTTCAGTAGCTATGGAGTGCAACCTAGGATTCAATCTTCAGCAGCATGGGTATTCTGAACATTGGCTACATTTGAGAACAACTAGAATAAGGCCTGTGTAAAGATATAGTGAAATATGTACTTGAAAAATTGGGAGGCATGGTGAGAAAAACAGAGGAATTAAATGCCAAGTTAAAGGGTGTGGACTTCGCCTACTAAAGTATGGCTTACTGTGACACATATTTTTAAAAGGCAATCCTTGGTAAAAGCTCTGCCTTATTAAGATAAATTTTGACAATAATAAGAAATAGATTAGGACAAGAGTAGATTTGAGAAAGACTACTCAGTATTCTACTTGGTAGGCTAGTTGGGCTAGTCTATGGGACTATCCCAAAATAAAACTAAGAATGACTGGGCTTCAGGAACTGATATTGAGCCATGCAAGATGAGAGCTAAGGGTAAATGAGACGCATTTAGTTAAAATGGTCAAAACACACAGGGATGGGAAGAGAGTCAAGAAAACCCTCTATAAAAAATGAAATACAATTTAAAAAATACAAAGCTTACAATTTAAATAATATTAATAAATTACTGTAAATCAAAATGATTTGCTGTTTGAGCCAAAATAGAATATAAAGTAAGTTAACCAGTTTTTGATATGAAAGAGTATTAGGGGGAGTGTGTTGCTCCTTAGTTGTGTCCATACACCACTTCTCCTTAAGCTTTCTGCCTGGAGTCCATTTCCACGTGCCAAATGGGGATAGGGGGCATAAGCAGAGGATGGCAGTCTTCATAGATTAAGAAGAAACAGATTGGAATTTGGAGATGCTGAGGTGCTGGAATTTGTGTAGCAGTGTATGAGGAGGGTGCTGCCCAGAGGGAAAACTCCAGAGCAGTGTGATCTCCTGGAATTCTTGGCTGAGTACTGATCTGTATATGCATGGGGTAAAATTCCATATGACTTAAGAAAAAAATCATCAGAAATCCAAAGTCTGAACAACTCCTAGAGCTCACACAGGGCTGGGAAAAGTTCTTGATCCCACCAGCCAAGAGTATGTTGACCTTGCAGAAGACAGCATTTGGATAGTCCTCAGAAGGTGTCAAACACATGCAAAACAAGGCAAGGCCAAGGACAAGGTCCTACTAACTCTACCAATAAAATAAAATGAGCCACACTTGGATTCATATAGTTTATTTCTTATATGGAGAGTGAAATGAAGAGTAGCCAAAATGCCAGCTCTTCATAATTCCTGCCCCACTGATTTAAAAAAAAAAAAAAAAAGCTGCAATGAAATAAAAGGAGCTTTGTAACAATATTATGAGCTGCATGGTACCCCATGGCTGAATAGCAAACTGTAAACTATAGCCAAGAAGTTTTATAGTCTGCAGCTGCATCCTAAAATGTCCAAGGCAGAAAGCCTCATGACCCATCAGAGCTTAGGAGACAATGAGAAACCCTCTCTCAAGACAGCCACCCAGAGGAGATGGGGAGGGGAGTAGGTGATAGTACTTAGGAGCTCCTCATAGGCCTCCCATCCTCTCATTTGCTGGAAGAATCATAAGGCATTCTGCCAAATTTCAAATGAACTGAAGTTCCAGCCTTTGCCTGCATGATCTACGGGGAGATATGCAAAGTTGCCAGAGTGTCATGGGAAAGACATTCCTCTACGGAAGATTCATACTTTATTAGTGGAATTAAATTAGTACTTGACAAATAATTTTCTGGATATGCTATATTTAATATCAAAAGCAAGCCTTGAAAGGGCCAACAGATTCACAAGTAACTTTATCTTGTGCCAAAACACAATTGTTTTTAAAGAAACACAACAAAATCCAACTATCAACTATGTAAAATTACACCATTTTGCATACTGCCAAAAGTTACCAGGAAATAAGTAAAAAGCAGGAAAATAAGATTCACACCTAGGAGCAATATGGGACCCAGAAATGACAAACATGGTGTAATTAGTAGAAAAAGACCTAAAACATGTAATATCAATCTTATAAAAATGTTCAAGGATATAAAAGAACATATGAATGAAATGAAAAGAGAAATGAAAGATATTAAAAAAGTAAATACCTAAAGGGGACTAATACAGTTTGGCTGTGTCCCCACCCAAATCTCATCTTGAATTCCCACTCGTTGTAGAAGGGACTCAGTGGGAGGTAATTGGATCCTAGAGGCAAGTCTTTCCCACACTGTTCTCATGATATTGAATAAGTCTCAAAAGATCTGATGGTTTTAAAAAGAGGAGTTCCCCTGCACAAGCTCTCTTTCTTTGCCTGCTGCCGTCTATGTAAGATGTGACTTGCTCTTTCTTGCACATCTTACCTTCTGCCATGAATGTGAGGCTTTCCCAGCCACATAAAACTGTAAGTCAAATTAAACCTCTTTCTTCTGTAAATTACCCAGTCTCAGGTATGTCTTTATTAGCAGCATGAAAATGGACTAATACTAGGACTTACAGAGATAAGCAATAAAAAAGAAAAAAAAATTTGCTAGAAGGAATTAAGAACAAAGTAGGCCAAACAGGAACAGCCCTGGTCTGCAGCTCCCAGTGAGATCAACGCAGAAGGTAGGTGATTTCTGCATTTCCAACTGCAGTACCTGGCTCATCTCATTGAGACTACTTAGACAGTGGGTGCAGCCCACAGAGGGCGAGACAAAGCAAGGGGTATGTTGCCTCACCGGGAAGTGCAAGGCATCAGGGAATTCCATCCCCTAGCCAAGGGAAGCCGTGAGGGACTGTGCTGTGAGGAACAGTGCACTCCGGCCCAGATACTATGCTTTTCCCACAATCTTCACAACCTGCAGACCAGGAGATGCCCTTGGGTGCCTATGCCACCAGGACCCTGGGTTTCAAGCACAAAACTGGGCAGCCATTGGGCAGACACAAAGCTAGCTGCAGTTTTTTTTTTCCTTCATACCCCAATGGCGCCTGGAACGCCAGTGAGACAGAACCGTTCACTGCCCTGGAAAGGTGGCTGAAGCCAGGTAACCAAGTGGTCTAGCTCAGCAGACCCCACCCCCACAGAACCCAGCAAGCTAAGATGCACTGGCTTGAAATTCTCACTGCCAGCACAGCAATCTGAAGTCAACCTGGGATGCTCGGGCTTGGTGAGGAGAGGGGCATCCATCATTACTGAGTCTTAAGTAGGTAGTTTTCCCTTCACAGTGTAAACAAAACTGCCAGGAAGTTCAAACTAGGCAGAGCCCACTGCAAATGGGCAAAGCCACTGTAGCCACACTGCCTCTCTAGATTCCTCCTCTCTGGGCAGGGCATTTCTCAAAGAAAGGCAGCAGCTCCAGTCAGGGGCTTACAGATAAACCTCCCATCTCCCTGGGACAGAGCACCTGGGGCAAGGGGCGGCTGAGGGCACAACTTCAGCAGATTTAAACGTTCCTGCCTGCAGGCTCTGAAGAGAGCAGTGGATCTCCCAGTACAGTGCTTGAGCTCTGCTAATGGACACACTGCCTCCTCAAGTGGGTCTCTGAACCTCACGCCTCCTGACTGAGAGACACCTCCCAGCAGGGGTCAACAGACACCTCATACAGGAGAGCTCCACTGGCATCTGACAAGTGCCCCTCTGGGATAAAGCTTCCAGAGGAAGGAACAGGCAGCAATCTTTGCTGTTCTGCAGCCTCTGCTGGTGATACGCAGGCAAACAGGATCTGGGGTGGACCTCCAGCAAACTCCAGCAGACCTGCAGTGGAGGGGCGTGACTGTTAGAAGGAAAACTAACAAACAGAAAGGAATAACATCAACAAAAAGGACATCCACACAGAAACCCCATCTGAGGGTCACCAACAGCAAAGACCAAAGGTGATAAATCCACGAAAATGAAGAAACAATAGTGCAAAAAGGCTGAAAATTCCAAAAATCAGAACACCTCTTGTCCAAAGGATGACAACTCCTTGCCAGCAAAGGAACAAAACTGAATGGAGAATGAGTTTGACGAACTGACAGAAGTAGGCTTCAGAAGGTGGGTAATAACAAACTCCTCTGAGCTAAAGGAGCATGTTTGAACCCAATGCATGAAGCTAACAACCTTGAAAAAAGGTTAGAGGAATTGCTAACTAGAATAAGCAATTCAGAGAAGAACATAAATGACCTGATGGAGCTGAAAAACACAGCACAAGAACTTCGTGAAGCATACACAAGTATCATGCCAAATCGATCAAGCGGAAGAAAGAATATCAGAGACTGAAGATCAACTTAATGAAATAAAGTATCAACACAAGATTAGAGAAAAAAAATGAAAAGGGACGAACAAAGCCTCCAAGAAATATGGGACTATGTGAAAAGACCAAACCTACATTTGATTGGTGTACCTGGAAGTGATGGGGAGAATGGAAACAAGTTGGAAAACACTCTTCAGGATATTGTCCAGGAGAACTTCCCCAACCTAGCAAGACAGGCCAACTTTCAAATTCAGGAAATATAGAGAACACCACCAAGATACTCCTTGAGAAATGCAACCTCAAGACACATAATTGTCAGATTCACCAAGGTTGAAAGGAAGGAAAAAATGTTAAGGGCAGCCAGAGAGAAAGATTGGGTTACCCACAAAGGGAAGCCTTTCAGACTAACGCAGATCTCCCTACAGAAACCCTGCTACACATAACAGAATAGGGGCCAACATTCAACATTCTTAAGGAAAAGAATTTTCAACTCAGGATTTCATATCCAGTCAATCTAAGCTTCACAATTGAAGGAGAATTAAAATCCTTTACAGACAAGCAAATGCTGAGAGATTTTGTTACCACACAGGACTGCCTTATAATATAGGTCCTGAAGGAAGCACTAAATATGTAAAGGAAAAACCAGTACCAGCCACTGCAGAAACATACCAAATTGTAAAGACCGTTGACACTATGAAGCAACTGCATCAACTAACGGGCAAAATAACCAGCTAATGTCATAATGACAGGATCAAATTCACACATCACAATATTAACCTTAAATGTAAATGGACTAAATGCCCCAATTAAAAGACACAGACTGGCAAATTGGATAAAAAGTCAAGACCCATTGGTGTGCTGCATTCAGGAGACCCATCTCACATGCAAAGACACACATAAGCTCAAAATAAACGGATGGGGGAATATGTACCAAGCAAATGGAAAGCAAAATAAAGCAGATGTTGGATTCCTAGTCTCTGATAAAACAGACTTTAAACCAACAAAGATTTAAAAAGACAAAGAAAGGCATTACATAATGGTAAAGGGACCAATGCAACAAGAAGAGCTAATTATCCTAAATATATATGCAACCAATACAGGAGCACCCAGATTCATAAAGCAAGTTCTTAGAGACCTAGAGAGAGAGTTAGACTCCCACACAATAATAGTGGGTGATTTCAACACCCCAAGGTCAATATTAGACAGATCAACAAGAAAGAAAATTAACAAAGATATTCAGGACTTGAACTCAGCTCTGGATCAAGCAAATCTAATAGATATCAACAGAACTCTCCACCCCAAATCAACAGAATATACATTCTTCTCAGCTCCACATCACACTTATTCTAAAATTGACCACATAATTGGAAGTAAAACACTCCTCAGCAAATGCAAAAGAACGGAAATCATAACAGTCTCTCAGACCACAGTGCAATCAAATTAGAACTCAGAATTAAGAAACTCACTCAAAACCACACAACTACATGGAAACTGAACAACCTTCTTCTGAATGACTACGGGGTAAATAACAAAATTAAGCCAGAAATAGATAAGTTATTTGAAACCAATGAGAGCAAAGACACAATGTACCAGAATCTCTGGGACACAGCTGAAGCAGTGCTTAGAGGGAAATTTAAAGCACTAAATGCCCACAGGAGAAAGCAGAAAAGATCTAAAATGGACACCCTAACATCACAATTAAAAGAACTAGAGAAGCAAGAGCAAACAAATTCAAAAGCTAGCAGAAGACAAGAAATAAGTAAGATCAGAGCAGAACTGAAGGAGATAGAGACAAGAAAAACCCTTCAAAAAATCAATAAATCCAGGAGGTAGCTTTTTGAAAAGATTAACAAAATAAATAGACAGCTAGCCAGACTAATAAAGAAGAAAAGAGAGGAGAGTCAAATAGACACAAGAAAAAACGATGAAGGGGATATCACCACAGATCCCATGGAAATACTACCCATCAGAGAATACTATAAACACCACTATGCAAATGAACTAGAAAATCTAGAAGAAATATATAAATTCCTGGACATATACACCCTCCCAAGACTAAAGCAGGAAGAAGTCAAATCCCTGAATCGACTGAAATTCTGAAATTGAGACAGTAATTCTTCAGAATTCTGGAATTCTGAAGTTCTGAAATTGAGGCAGTAATTAATAGCCTACCAACCAAAAAAAAATCCCAGGACCAGACTGATTCCCAGCCGAATTCTACCACAGGTACAAAGAAGAGCTGGTACCATTCCTTCTGAAACTATTCTAACCAATAGAAAAAGAGGGACTCCTCCCTAAATCATTTTATGAGGCCAGCATCATCCTGATACCAAAACCTGGCAGAAACACAACAAAAAAAGAAAATTTCAGGCCAATATCCCTGATGAACATCAATGCAAAAATCCTCAATAAAATACTGGCAAACTGAATCCAGCAGCACATCAAAAAGCTTATCTGCCACAATGAAGTCGGCTTCATTCCTGGAATGCAAGACTGGTTCAATATATGCAAATCAATAAATGTAATCCATTACATAAACAAAACCAATGACAAAAACCACATGATTATCTCAATAGATGCAGAAAAGGCCTTTAACAAAATTCAACACCCCTTCATACTAAAAACTCTCAATAAACTAGGTGTTGATGGAATGTATCTTAAAATAATAAGAGCTATTTATGACCAACCCACACCCAATATCATACTGAAGGGGCAGAAGCTGGAAGCATTCCCTTTGAAAACTGGCACAAGACAAGGATGCCCTCTCTCACCACTCCAATTCAACATAGTATTGGAAGTTCTGGCCAGGGCAATCAGGCAAGAGAAAGAAATAAAGTGTATTCAAATAGGAAAAGAGAAAGTCAAATTGTCTGTTTGCAGGTGACATGATCGTATATTCAGAAAACCCCATCATCTCAGCCCCAAATGTCCTTAAGCTGACAAGCAACTTAAGCAAAGTCTCAGGATACAAAATCAATGTGCAAAAATCACAAGCATTCTCATATATCAATAATAGACAGAGAGCCAAATCATGAGTGACCTGCCATTCACAAATGCTGCAAAGAAAATAAAATACCTAGGAATACAACTTACAAGGGATGTGAAGGCCCTCTTCGAGGAGAACTACAAACCACTGCTCAATGAAATAAGAGAGGAAACAAACAAATGGTAAAACATTCCATGCTCATGGATAGGAAGAATCAATATCATGAAAATGGCCATACTGCCCAAAATAATTTATGGATTAAATGCTATCCTCATCAAGCTACCATTGACTTTCTTCACAGAATTAGAAAAAACTACGTTAAATTTCATAAGGAACCAAAAAGGAGCCTGTATAGCCAAGACAATCCTAAGCAAAAAGAACAAAGCTGGAGGCATCACACTACCTGATTTCAAACTGTACTACAAGGCTACAGTAACCAAAACAGCATGGTACCGGTACCAAAACAGATATTATAGACCAATATAACAGAACAGAGGCCTCAGAAATAATGTCACACATCTACAATGATCTGACCTTTAACAAACCTGACAAAAACAAGCAATGGGGAAAGGATTCCCTATTTAATAAATGGTGTTGGGAAAACTGGCTAGCCATATGCAGAAAGCAGAAACTGGATCCCTTCCTTACACCTTATACCAAAACTAACTCAAGATGGATTAAAGACTTAAATGTAACACCCAAAACCATAAAAGCCCTAGAAGAAAATCTAGGCAATACCATTCAGGACATAGGCACGGGCAAAGAATTCATGACTAAAACACCAACAGCAATGGCAACAAAATCCAAAATTGACAAATGGGATCTAATTAAACTAAAGAGCTTCTGCACAGCAAAAGAAACTACCATCAGAGTAAACAGGCAACCTACAGAATGGGAGAAAAATTTTGCAACCTATCCATCTGACAAAGGACTAATATCCACAATCTACAAAGAACATAAACAAATTTACAAGAAAAAAACAACCCCACCAAAAAGTGAGTGAAGGATATGAACAGACACTTCTCAAAAGAAGACATTTATTTGGCCAACAAATATATGGAAAAAAGCTCATCATCACTGGTCATTAGAGAAATGCAAATCAAAACCAAAATGAGATATCATCTCATACCAGTTAGAATGGCAATCATTAAAAAGTCAGGAAACTACAGATCCTGGAGAGGATGTGGAGAAATAGGAAAGCTTTTACACTGTTGGTGAAGTGTAAATTAATTCAACCATTGTGGAAGACATTGTGGCAATTCCTCAAGGATCTACAACCAGAAATACTATCTGACCCAGCAATCCCATTACTGGATATATAACCAAAGGATTACAAAGCATTCTACTATAAAGACACGTGCACATATGTTTATTGCAGCACTGTTCACAATAACAAAGACTTGGAAGGAACCCAAATGTCCATCAATGATAGACTGGATAAAGACAATGTGGCACATATACACCATGGAATACTATGCAGACATAAAAAATGATGAGTTCATGTCCTCTGCAGTGACATTGATGAAGTTGGAAACCATAATTCTCAGCAAACTAACACAAGAACAGAAAAACAAACACCGCATGTTCTCACTCATAAGTGGGAGTTGAACAATGAAAACACATGAACACAGGGAGGGTAACATCACACACCAGGGCCTGTTGGGGGCCTGGGGGGGCAAGGGGAGGGATAGCATTAGGAGAAATACCTAATGTAGATGATGGGTTGATGGGTGCAGAAAACCAACATGGCACATGTATACCTGTGTAACAAACTTGCATGTTCTGCACATGTATCCCAGAACTTAAAGTATAATAATAATAAAAAGAACAAAGTAAATGGTATAAAACAAAAGATCAATAAACTTGAAGGCACAGCAATAGCCAAATGAAGCATAGAGAGAAAAAAGCCTTGGACAATATTAGGTGTTGTAACCTTTGTTGTAAATAAAGATGGGAGAAATGGGGGCACAAAATTTTGAAGAAATAACTGAAATTTTTGAATATGAACACTACAAACCACAGATCCAAAAGGCTCAAGGAACCTGACGTGTAAAGAAGACCACATCAACATTTATTATAATCAAATTGCTTAAAAAGAGCTTTAAAGGAACAGTCTTAACAAGGGAAAAAGAATAAAGTTGTGCTTATGATAAATACTCTTAAGGAGAACTTATAATGAGGAATTTGACTTTGTCAGAAAGGTTACGAAACTGCAGAAGTGCTTTTGACCTGGTAAATAGATCAGATGAACAGATAAGGGTGGAGAAAGTGCTAGAGACATAGGAAACATATGGGGCCTGGGGGATGAGAGAGTGAGAGAGAGTGGTGTGTCTATATATATACATACATCTATATGTGTGTTAGTGTTCTTAACAAGAGGAATTGTGACTATAGAGAATGAACTAGAATCTTGTTTCTAAGTTTCAAGAGGTTAGGAAGAACTCCGTAAGCTATAAAAAATCCTACCTCATAAAATATCAAGAAACTTGAGGATTTTAACAGATTTAGAAGGGAGTAACATCTGGAATAAGGATCAGAGGGCCTAGAGGAGATATATGTAAAATCACATTTTCTTCCTCTGGCTTCAGTGAAATATTTCACAGATTAGTCCTTCTCTGTCACCTTACTTGACACTCTTCAACTCCTTAACTCCAAAATGTTGTTATTTGAAAGGATTCCCTCTTTGGCCTCCACCATTCTTCAGCTGACATGCTCTACCCATGATCTCAATTACCATCTAAAAGCCCATGACTCTCAAGACCAATGCTTTTCTCCTGCCCTCCAAGAACAAATATTCTAATAACTACTGGCATGTCCATCTAGAAACACCACAGGTACCTTAAATTCAACATTTAAAAATTTAGAAATTATTTTCCTTTCTTCCTCCTATATATGTACTATTTTAAATGGTATCCATAGTTCATCAAAAAACACAAGCAAAAGTCATTCAATGTTCTTTTCTCTTCCTCACTGACTGCATCTAACATGACACTAAATTCTGTTGGTTCTAACTCCTTAGTTATCTTTTATCTGTACTGTCATTTCTAACTCACCTGTGACTGTCCTAATTCACAAACTTTACCATCATTACTGTGAATGAACAATTGCTATACATCAAGCAGTAACACAATAATAATCTTTCTAAATCTCAAAGAAGATCGTATGATTCTCCTGGTTAAAATTTTTCAATGGTCTCCACTTCAGTTAAGAGCCTCCCAAGTGTCTTAGTTTGGGTACCTTGGGCGTTGCTTACTTCATGTACCACAGTGGCCAAATAAAACTCCTTCCCCAAATACACACCGTACAGCTTATGCTTTCTCTCACCTGAAATACTTAACCCATGTTTTAATTCTGAGCAGCATCTTTTTCCTCCCCAGAGGTAGAGTTTATAGACAGTCTTGTTTTTCAACTTTTTGTCACCAGAGTAGTATTTCTGAAATAATCTGAAACACTGTTATCTCAATGGTCCCACATCCTTCCAATGATTAAAACCAAACTCTATCAGCAAAATATTCAAAGTCTTTCACTCTCGCTACTTCCTCCCTTGTTCTAAAAAATCCAGCTATATGGACCTCCCTACATTTCACTGAATGTAACTTGATTGATTTTATTCATAATGCCCCAAAGATGAAAACAACTAATATTCATCAACAGGTATATGAATAAACAAAACATGTTATAGTCATACAATGAGATATTACTTAAAAACAGAAACAAACTATCAATATGTATATAATATGGATGATCTCAAAAACAGGGTAAGTGAAAGAAGCCAGAAATAGATGAACACAAATTATATAATTCCACTTCTATTAAGTTTGAGAATAAACACAATTTATCTAATCTAATAAAAGTCAGAGTAGAAGTTGCCTCTACTCAGTGGGAGAAAGTCACTGGAAAGAGGCAAGAAAAACTTTTCTAGAAGGATGAAAATATTCTATGTCTTGATTTGGTATGGGTTACATGGACATACACATTGATCAAGACTCATTGAACTGTACATTTAGAATGCACACTTGTGCATGTCACCATATATAAATTTAATTTCAGTTTAGAAAGAAAGTTATAAAAATGGAATAAGAAGAGTCATAAGAATAGCTGACATTTATTGAGCCTTGTTCTGTGCTAAAATTATTACATCCTCTGTGCAGAATCTTCCAGCACTTGCATTTAGATTGGTGGTATCTCATATAAGTGCTTCAGTGATGGTGGCTATTATTATAAATACATAAAATATGTCAAAATACTTACAGGATAAGGGGGTCATAATATAAACCCCTGGACAGTCACAAAATTACACCCTTTTTTCACTCTTTTATATCCAAATGAGGATAATATCATTGCAATGATACTATGTTGTCATTTATAGGATCTGTTTTTACATCATAGGATATTTTTCAGTTTTTATTTTTGGTACTTCAACTTGTGATAGCCACTAAAAACTTGATATGTACCTTTATTTGTGACAGTAAAATGAAAAACTGACTAAAATTGAAGGGGTCGGGACAGATAAAGCAATTTTACTGGCTTTTATAAAAAGCTTAAAGGAATAACCTCCTAAGGTTGGGAATGCCTTTTTCTCTAGAAATGAAAAAGGCATCATAAAAAGACACTTACTGGGTTCATAAAATTCAAATGAATATATTATTACCAAGTTTCACAATATTAAAAGACAGATGATAAAAGGAGAAATAAAATACATGAAAGAAAATTGAAATTGATCATCAAAAATGCTAGGTATAAGAACCCTAGAAAATTCACTGGTAAACCAATTAGAATTACATTACAGTTCAAATGATTATCATAAAATCTAGTATCATTTAATATGAGATTTCATTTTTCTATTTTCCCAAGTAAAAGACAGAGCTTAGTCAAGTATACTTAAAATTCTTGTCATTTATCAAGTGTCTGGTAACCTAAAATAAATTAAACTCTGAAATAGTTATATAATATAGTTATTCTGGTTAATTTGACTAATTAATGTGTCCCTTAAACATTTTTTATCAAGTTACTAAATGAACAGAAAGCAATCGTTTTTATCTATGATGCTAATCATCAGAGCCATTCTGTCTTTACATCTCTTTTGTAATCACTTCAGTTCTGTAAAATGGAAGCAGACACCAAATGAAGCTTCCATTACTTATGTGACTGATATCAACTATAAAATATTCAAATAAACTGCAACAAGCTATGAAGTCAGACCTTCAGGTAGGCTACCAACCAACAAAATAATTCCTTCTCTTCCACATCAGCAGCTTTTTTTTTTTGTCACATGTGCTAAGTTAGTGAAGCAATTATTTTTTAAGTACATGTCTATAGCTTTTCTATCCCTTACCACACACTGCCTGAAATTTTTAAGCAACCAAATAACAATGCTATTTCTACAATTACATATTTTATGAAACTGGACCTTATTTGATATAACACTAGAAAATAAAGGTGAGCTTTTTAAAATTAATAGACTATTTTAGAGCAATTTAACTTTAGAGAAACACTGAACAGAAAGTACAGAATTCCTATACTCTTCCTGTTCTCTGTGTCCCCCACATTCTCTCCTGTTATTAACAGCTTTCATTAATGTGGCACATTTGTTACAATTGATGAGCCAATACTGATAAATTGTTATTAACTACAGTCTATAGTTTACATTAGACTTCATTCTTTGTATTGTACAGCTCTACGGGTTTTAACAAATGCATAGAGTCATGTATTCATCAATATCATATCATAAAGAATAGTTTCAGCGCTGTAAAAATCTCCTGTACTCCACCTATGCATCCTCCCTGCAAATCTTTTGCAACCATTCATCCTTTTACTGTCACTATAGTCTTGCCTTTTCAAGAATGTCATACAGTTGGAATCGTGTAATATGTAGCCTTTTCTGATTGGCTGCATTCACTTAACAATACACATTTAAAGTTCTTCTATATCTTTTCATCGCTTGGCAGCTTTTTGTTCATAACTGACAAGTCTTCCATTATATCATTATACCATAATCATTTATCTGTTCACCTGTTGAAGGACATTGTTGTTTCTTTTAAATTTTGATAATGATGAAAAAGCCACTATCAACATTTATGTGAAAGTTTTTTTCTATAGATAGAAGTCTTCAACTCATTTAAGTAAATACCAAAGGACATTACTGCTGGATCATAGAGTTTAGATTTGTAAGAAACTTTCAAACTGTCATCCAAAGTGAGTATACCATTGGGTTTTTCAACCAAAAATGAATGAGAGTGTTGTGCTCCACATCCCCATCAGCATTTAGCGTCGTAAGTGTTTTTTATTTTTGCCATTGTAATAGTAGTAACACTGTGTCATTGTTGTTTTTATTTCAATTGTCTAATGACATACAATGTTAAACATCTTTTTGTATGTTTATTTGCACAAGATCAGATGAGTTTGTTGGTCAATTCTACCAAACATTGAAGGAAGAAATGATACCAATTCTCTACTATCTGTTTCAGAAAATAGAATCAGAGACTGCTCTTGTTTTCTATGATGCCAGCATTACTTTCATACAAAAATCAAATAAATCACAAGAAAGGAAAAATGCAGACCAATATTTCTGATTGGTCTGCAAAAATCTTCAAGAAAGTATTAGTAAAGTCAATCCAACTATGCATAAAAAAAATTATTATGTACCCTGACCAAAAAGGATTTATTCCCGGTATGCAAGGCTGGTTCAGTGTTTGAAGATCAACTAATGAAATCCAACATATTAACACGCCAAAGAAGAAAAATTATATTCTCATATAAATAGATGCAGAAAAAGCATTTAACAATACTCCACACCAGAAACCAGCCCAATTGTCTCATAGAACTGATGTTTATGGTTTATTTTGAATAAACATAGAAATTGACTCTTCCAGTCTTAAAACTTGAGAAAGTTACATTTATCTTATTTGAATTCCTTTCTCAGGAAACCAGCTATCAGAACTCCTAAATAATATCAAGTAACTGAAATTTACCAAATGTTTGTATCTGGACAATAAGACACCACACCCCTCACGCATCATGATTGCCTAAGTGATTACCTGCCTCCTGTTGACAACTCTTCTTTACTCCTCCCTAATTCCTGTTTTCCTGCATATAGTTACATTTCTTCCCTGCTATATAAACCCCTGATTTTAGTTGGTCAAGGAGATGGGTTTAAGACTGATCTCCCATTCCCTCAGCTGCAGCACCCGATTAAAGCCTTCTTCACTGGCAATACTCCTTGTCTCAGTGATTGGCTTTCTGTGTGGTGATCTAGACTGAACCCCAGCTTTTTAATAGCACACCCATTCATGATGCAAACTCTAGGCCCCATCTAGTGATGAGTGCATTGAAGACATTCTTCATCTTTGATAAAGGTTGTTGTTTTTTTTTATTTCTGGCATCTTCTTTTGATATTTTTTAGAATTACATCCCTCTCTGATATGGTTTGGCTCTGTGTCACCACCCAAACCTCATCTCCAACTATAATCCCCATGTGTCAAGGGAGGGACCTGTAATTCCTACATGTTAAGGGAGGCAGCTGACTGGATCATGGGGGCAGTTTTCCCCCTGCTGTTCTTGTGATAGTGAGTGAGTTCTCATGAGATTTGATGGTTTTATAAGTGTTTGACCTTTCCTCCTTCATATGCTCACACTCTTTCCTGTCACCTTGTGAAGAAGGTGACTGCTTCACCTTCTGCCATGATTGTAAGTTGCCTGAGGCCTCCCAGCCATGTAGAACTATGAGTCAATTAAGCCTCCTTTGCTTATAAATTACCGAGGCTCAGGTAGTATCTTTATAGCAGTGTGAGAATGGACTAATACAGTAAATTGGTACTGCAGAGAGTTGGGTACTCTACAAAGATACTTGAAAAGGTGGAAGCAACTTTGGAAGTGGGTAATGGGCAGAGACTGGAACAGTTTGGAGGTCTCAGAAGAAGACAGGATAAAGTGGGAAAATTTGGAGCTTCCTAGAGACTTGTTGAATGGTTCTGACCAAAATGCTGATTGTGAGGTGAACAATGAAGTCCAGGCTGAGGTGGTCTTAGATGGAGATAAGGAACTTATTGGGAACTGGAGTAAATGTCACTAACACTATGCTTTAGCAAAGAGACTGTTGGTATTTTGCCCCTGCCCTAGAGATCTGTGGAACTTTGAACTTGAGAGAGATGATTTAGGGTATCTCATGGAAGAAATTTCTAAGCATCAGGGCATTCAAGACATGATCTGGATTTTTCTGAAAGCATTCAGTTTTATGCATCCACAAAGAGATGGTCTGAAATTGAATCTTATGTGTAAAAGAGAAGCAGAGCATAAAAGTTTGGAAAATTTGCATCCTGACAATGTGATAGAAAAGAAAACCCCATTTTCTGGGGAGAATTCAAGCAGGCTGCAGAAATTTGCATAAGTAACAAGGAGCTGAATGTTAATCTCCAAAACAATGGGGAAAATGTCTCCAGGGCAGGTTAGAGATCTTGGTGGTAGCCTCTCCGACCACAGGTCTGGAAGCCTAGGACAATAAATGGTTTCGTGGGCCAGGCCCAGGGCCCTCACTGCAGCCTCGGGACATGGTACCCTGCATCCTAGCCACTTCAGCTCTGGCTGTAGCTAAAAGGGGCCAAGGCACAACTCCTGAATTGCTTCAGAGGGTGCAAGCCCCAAGCCTAGGCAGCTTACATGTGATGTTGGGCCTGCAAGTGCACAGAAGTCAAGAATTGAGGTTTGAGAACCTCCACCTAGATTTCAGAGGATATATGGAAATGCCTAGATGTCCAGGCAGAAGTCTTATGCAGGGGTGAAGTCCTCATGGAGAACCTCTGCTAGGGCAGTGCAGAAGAGAAACTAGGGGTTGGAGCTACCACACAGTCTTGACTAGGGCACTGCCTAGTGGAGCTGTGAGAAGTATGCCACTGTTCTCCAGACCCCAGAATGGTAGATCCAACAACAGCTTGCACTGTGTGCCTGGAAAAGCCACAGGGACTCAATGTCAGCCTGTGAAGGAGCTGCCCAAACTGTAGGAGCCCACCCCTTGCATCAGTGTCCCCTGGATATGAGACATGGAGTCAAAGGAGATAATTTTGGGGCTTTAAGATTTGAGGACTTCCCTACTGGATTTTGAACTTCCATGGGGCCTGTAGCCCCTTTGTTTTGGCCAATTTCTCCCATTTAGAATGGGAGAATTTACCCAGTTCCTATACCCCATTTTATCTAGGAAGTAACTAAGTTGCTGTTGATTTTACAGGTTTATAGGTGGAAAGGACTTGCCTTGTCTCAGATGAGACTTTGGACTTGGACTTTTGGGTTAATGCTGGGATGAGCTAAGACTTTGGGGGACTGTTGGGAAGGCATCATTGGTTTTGAAATGTGAAAAACATGAGATTTGCAAGAGGTAGGGGTGGAATTATATGGGTTCAGTTCTATGTCCCCACCCAAATCTTATCTAGAATTGTAATACACATATGTCAAGAGAGGGACCTGTAATACCCACGTATTGAGGGAGAGAGGTGATTAGACCATGGGGGAAGTTTCTCCCGTGCTGTTCTCATGACAGTGAGTGAGTTCTCATGAGATCTGATGGTTTTATGTGTTTGATAGTTCCTCCCTCACACACTTAAACTCTGTCCTGCCCCCTTGTGAAAGAGATGCCTGCTTCCCTTTCTGCCACGATCATAAGTTTCCTGAGGCCTCCCCAGACATGCAAAACTTGAGTCAATTAAACCTCCTTTGTTTATAAATTACCCAGTCTCAGGTACTATCTTTATACCAGTGTTAGAATGGACCAATATACTCTCCTTTTATCATCCAACCATTCTTGCATATTGTCCATGTTTCTCATTAATGTCCACAGCATATTAATCATAGATATTTTTAATTCCCAGTCTAACCCTTCTAAAATCTCTACCACATCTGAGTCTTCTCTTGACGCTTGTCTCTTCACTTTGTGTTTTCTTTGTTGTTGTTGTTTTGTTTTGTTTTTGCTGTTTTGGTATCACTTGTCATTTTTTGTGGAAAGCTAGACACAATGTATCAGGTAAAAATAACTGATATAAACAAGTCCTTAATGTGAGGGGTTACGTTTATCCAGCTAGGAGTTAGGCTATGTTTACCATTTGCTGTAGCTATGCTGTTAGAAGCTGAATTTCATTCAATGTTCTTGTTTTTGTCTCCACTGTTGTCTTTGGGTTTCTGCGAAGGCTTCTTCCTAAATAGGGTCTGAGACTTTCAGATCTTTCTGCAAATTGTAATCTCTTGTTATCATATAAGAACCATATTGGTGTGGCAGTAAGGTGTGCAGGGAAGTGGAAAGATGCAGTGTAAAATCCTATGTTTGGTCTCAGTCTTTACACAGCCTATGACCCTGGCTGTGACATTCACAAGTGCTTCTCAGCTATTTTCACCCACGTAGGTGAGACAGAAGTCTGGAATGAGATGGAGTTGATATTTCCCTTCCCCTGGGTCAGTTAGGATCTGGTATAACCCAAATGTGTTAGGCTCTGGTGAAATAGTGTCCTTTGAGGGCAGTCCTTTGTTAAGGAGAGCAAAGTCCTCTAGATTTGCTTTAAAATGACTCCTATTCCTCTCCCCCTGCCAGAAAGTGTGAGGCATTTTTTTCCCTGATCTTCAAAGGCCTTAATGTGAGGTGTTGTATTTTTCTGCCTAGGAGTTAGTCTATGTTTACTATTTTCTGTAGCTGTCATGTTAGAGGCTACATTCCCTCTAATGTCCTTGTTTTTGTCTCCACTGTTGTCTTTGGGTTTCTGAGGACACTTCTGAGAACCTGATGGGGTTCCTAGAGCCAAAACTTATGAAAGGGTACTCTGCCTTCCCAAGTAAAAAGCTCAGGCCTCCAGAAGATTTTCTTCTCCCAAGCTAATCTAGATTCAGTCTTGTAGCCATTAGTCAATTACCCTTTAAGCATTACTATCAGGTCTGGCAGTGTATTCTGCAACCCATAAACAGTATTCCCTGCATTTGCTTGCCTCTCTTGTTTTGGGGGCGGTGGTTTTCCCTGTAATATCAATTCTCTAATGAATCTTAGAAAAGTTATTAACTTTCAGTTTGTTCAGCTTATATTACTGCGAGGATTTCTACAACCAAGCAGCTTGGCATTAAAATCTATTTCGAACTTGTTTTTCCTTCTCTCTCAACTTAGACTTAAAATGTACTTTGAAACTCTTTGTTTCCCTCCCTTCCCACCAGGCACTCTTTTGCACTGTACTTGCTTATCTAAATATGTGCTTGCTTGGAAATTTCAGGGGATAACCTTGAAATAAACCATGCAAGAAGAACAAGCAGCAGAATTCTCCCCAGCTAAGGATTACTTCAAGGCAATTAATCTACAACCTGGTCATTGTCAAGATGGTGCCAGCCCACACTCTAGTTGGACAATAACTCAAGGTAGCCATCGGAACAAGACACAGAAACCCTGCACCCTGTCCCACTCCCACATACTTCTGATGCCAAGTTTCTCTACTTAAACCCACTCACTTGCCTACAATTTTGAAATTGTTTTGGACAATTTCAAAGACAATGGAAATGGCATGAGCCTGGCCATTTCCCAACTGCTAGCATTTGAATAAAGTTGTATTACTTTCACCACACCTCACTTTTTGTATTTTGCATTTCAAGCAGCAAGCAGCCAGACCTGAGTTCAACTACAAATTTGGTGCCCTGTGTGAAGAGCTGTGCTTTCACAATGGTTTAGCCTCCCCATGTGAAGAACTGTCTGCCTGGTTTCCAACAAGTAGAGTAACTGGCTATGGCAGTGTGCCAGGGCTTACCCACTCATGCTACCAGGCAGAGTGACAGTTGCTCATAAATTCCAGCTGCTCATGGCTAGCTGATTCCATGGCTGAAACTCCATGGAGCTCCTCAGCAGCTACCAAGATGCTTTTGTCTTGGGGATCTTCCCATCTTCCTCCTTCACCCCACCTCCAGTGGCATCAGCTGCATATAATGCTGTACTGGTGCAGGTAAAGTGACATCTGGGAAATCAATGGGCTTCAAGGCTTGGTAAGTCACCCAATGCACCTAGGAATCCTCTACCTCTGCTATGTGGACTTTTTGTGCTGTTTGGACCTAGCATGGGTCATTCATAGTGCTATTTTTGGCTTGTATGCCACTTGGACTTTGCATGAGTCATCTGTCATGCCTTTTGGGCTTGAGACAAGATTTTAGAACTTCTCTCTCAATTTTTCCCTTTGTGGGAATTGGTTTAGGAGTACTCTATTTGAATTCAATTGTGTTTGTGTCTGCATTTGGATTTATGTCTGTTTCTATTTCTCTTTGTAAAAGTGATTGGTAGGGTCTTTATCCCATCTGCAGGTTCAGGTCCCACCAGAAAAAATGAGCCTGATTTTCTGAAAGCAGCAAGGTAGGTCATGCCTCTCCTTGTTAGGAGAAGAACAGATCTCACCATCCTGGCTCCTGATTTTGTTACCCTCTTTAGGACTTCAAAGTATTCCCCGCATTTGTGTTACAGTTGGTGGGAGAGGAAGAGGAAATGTGTGAGCTTTCCTGCAGGCAATCTAAATGGGCCTGGAATCCTGCTGGGTGCTCCCTGTGTTACTTTAGATAAGAAAACAGGATCCATAGCACCTGGGTCCAGTCCCTGCATGATCCTCACTCTAACCCATTTTCTTTTTGTTTGGTTAATTTGTCACCTTATCTGTTGTCACTCTGTCTCATTTCACTGGGATTGCCAGGTCAGTAGGACTTGGACCTGGTATAAGACTGAATTATTAGGAAGGGCTGTGCAGACCATTGCAAACCCCTGGCCTACTTAAGGAACTCTGTCTTTGAAGTCTCTCGCTGTTGTGGCCATGTGGCAAAGCTTATACAAGCATGCCCACTGAGACTGTGAATGGCATTATATACACAAAGAGTTACAGACTAGGGGAGTTCATCCAGCCCCTGGGCCTTTGATTGAGGAGGAACTCAATATAGAGACAAAATTCATGGCAACATTTCCACTCCAACTGAAAATCCCCCGGGGCATATCCTGGCCAATTGGAAGGCCTGTAAAAATAAGCCTATGACTAGAAAGAAAATTATTTCTTATTATAATACCATCTGGCCTCTGTATAGGCTAGACGATGATGCATATTGGCCTCTGAACTGAAGACTTCAATACTGTACCCTATTACAATTGGAGTTCTTCTGTCGGAGGTTTGAGAAATGGGAAGAAATATGTTATGTCCAGGCTTTCATGTTATTGCATAACCAGGACTCATGTCACGAGAGGTGAGAGCAGACTGCTAACTATACAAAGAGATGAGAAGAAAGCCCATTTCAAGCCAAACACAGAAATCAGGAAGAAAAGGATGGTGAGGAGATGGGCCTCTTAAATGCTTTCAATCCCCTTCCTCCAGCCCAAGCCACTTAAGCAGCCACTCCAGCCTAAGCTGCCTCGGTGTCACCACTGGAGGCCCTGGACTAGGAAGGAGGGGCAACTGCCCTACCTCAATAGAATGAAGGAATTGGAATGTTCTTCCCCTCCAAGACCTGACAGGTCACCCAATGGGCCTTACTGTGACTAGGGCAGGGCAATATCCAATGAAAGAATACCCACCCAACCACTCATTGGTGGAATAAAACAACAGGGAAGGCTGCTGGATATTACAGAGAACTTACAGCCTGTTCTCTGCCTGACTTGCTAAATTGGAAAAGCTCCAATCCACCCTTTAGAGATGACCCACAGAAAATAACTAATCTCTTTGTCTGTATCTTTGCTACCCACCAGCCCCCTTTACAGGCCTTGTTAAACATACTTTTGACTGTGGATGAGAGAAGGCTGGTGAGAGATAAGGTAAATGAGGCGGCTCAGCACCTACATCAGAAAAATTCCAACAGAATTCCCAACCCCAGATGGACAACTCCATTTGTGGATCTCAACTGGGACCCCAAGAATGGGGATGTGGCCCAGCTGGATCATTATAAGACATGTATCCTGGAAGGACTTAAAAAGGAGGTGTCAAAACAGAAGAATCTGAATAAAATTCAGACAGCTATCCAAAAGAAAAATGAAGACCCATCTGATTTCTTACAGCTCATTTACAAAGCTTACAGTAAATATACAGATATTATATACAGATATAAACTAAGAGGCTCCTAAGAATTTGAGAATGATAAACATGACTTTCATTCAACAGAGTGCCTCTGTCCATAAAGAAGAAACTAGGGAAACCAGACAGGGCACTGGAATAAAGCCTCTGCATTAGGTTGCTCTTGCATTGCTATGAAGGAATACCTGAGACTGGGTAATTTATAAAGAAAAGAGGTTTAATTGCCTCATGCTTCCGTATGCTGTACGAGCATGGCACTGACATCTGCTTGGCTTCTGGGGAGGCCCCAGGGAGCTTTTACTCACGGCACAAGGTGAAGCAGCAGCAGGCACATCAACACAGTGAAAGCAGGATCAAGAGAGAGGTGGTAAGTGCCACACACTTTAAACAACCAGATTATGTGAGAGCTCATTCTCTACCACAAGGACAGCACCAAGCCATGAAGGATTCGCTCCCATGACCCAAGCACTTCCCAATAGGCCCCACTTCCAACACTGTGGATTACATCTCTATATGAGATTTGGAGGGGACATCCAAGCCATATCACTCTCCTAGCTACTTGATATTGCCTTCAGCGTACACAATGCCAGGGAAACTAAAAGGCTAAAGCCAGCCACAATATATTTGAAAACTTTGGAGAAAAACTCATGCCAGCCAAAAGAGGGGAGATGAGGTGGTCAGAGCATGGCCTTGGGTAGCAACCAATGTGCCTATTGTAAAGAAGGAGGCCACTGGAGATCTGACTGCCCCTAAACTAAAGACAAAAGAAGGGGTTGCTAAGAATGAAGTTTGAAGTAGATGGTAGAACAGTCCTATGCTTCCAATAATTAATGACAGTGCCTCTAAATCTTTCAGAGCCAGTTAAAATTTCCCCAAAGGATCCCTGGGCACAACAACAGCGGGGCACAAGCTGATTGATTTTCTTGTTGATATGGGCACATATTATTCAGTTTTAAACACCCCAGAAGGAAAAAGCACAAAAGCGACAGTACTCCTGATGGGAGTTGCAAGTAGAATATAGCAAAAGGTTTTCTTACAACCATTAGAATGCGAACTGGGGGATTTGCAGCTGAGGCACAGCTTCCTTTCTATGCTAGAATCCCCTATCCCATTGCTGGAATGAAACTTGCTTTGTAAATTAAATTCTTAAGTGACTTTTTCCCCAGAAAAGCAGCAGTTACATCTACAGGTCCCACGGAAACAAGCATTGCAGCTGCAGATACTACTCACTAATCCCAACAAAGAAAAGAAACCATTCCTCTGGAAAGCAACAAATGAGTGAGTAACTGCATATGGGCAGACAAAACCCCTGGCCAAGCTAAGAACGTGCTGCCTGTACATATAGAAATAAAAGAAGGAGTCAAAATACCTTCGAAAAAACAATATCCATTAAAATGAGAAGTCTTTGATGAGATTCAGCTTGTATTGCAAAAATTTATTTAAAAATGGGCTGATTCACCCCTGCAGATCTCCATATAACACTCCTATCCTGCCTATGAAAAATCCCCACTTGAATGAATACCCTTGTATACAGAATTTAAGAGCTATTAATGAAATTGTCCAGTATATTCATCTGACTGCACCTAATACATACACCCTATTGACTGCCATTCCCAGAAACTATGGATGGTTTTGAGAATTGGACTTAAAGGATGCCTTCTTTGCATCCCATTTGAAGAAAAGCCCAACAGCTATTTATCTTTAAATGACAAGACCCAGAAACAAAAGCAACTTTTCAGCACTGTTGGACGGTGTTACTTCAAGGTTTTAAAAACTTGCCCACGCTTTTTAGTGAAATACTGGCAAGAGACTTAAAAAATTTGCAATTAGATGAGGAAGTTCTGCTACAGTATGTCGATGGCTTGCTGCTAAAGCTCCAGCTATGATAAGTGCCTGGCCAACACCATCTTGGTTTTAAACCACCCGGCACAATGCAGATATAAAGTGTCTCCTCAGAAGGCCCAAATCTGTAAACAAAAAGTGACATACCTAGGGTTTCCATTAAAACAGGGAAAAAGAAGCCTGATTTCAGACAGGAAACCAGGCAATAGCAGCCATAAAGGCCCCTGAAAACAGGAGGCAATTGTGGGGATTCTTGGGTATGGCAGGCTTTTGCCAAATTTTGATCCCCAGCTTCAGACTTGTGGCTAAGCCCCTCTATGAAGCCCTGAAAAGATTAGACTTGAAAACCCTGCACTGGATAGCAGAACGTCAATAGACATTCAACACTATTAAAGAAAATCTAGTGTCAGCCCCGGATCTGGGATTGCCAAATCCCCAGAAGCCATTCAAGCTTTATGTACATGAAAAGCAGAATATAGGGCTAGGAATGCTATTCCAAATGTTGGGGGACACCTCGCAACCTAGAGCACATTTTTCTAAACAATTGGATCAAATGACTGAAGAATGGGTCCCTTATCTCTGGGCAGTGGCTGCCACCTGTAAAATTCTGCAGCAAGTAGAAAAGTTTACCCTAGGACAGTCCATCACCATATTTGTGCCTCATCAGGTGCTAACTTTGCTAGAAAAGAAGTGAGGCTACTGGCTTACTGCAGAGGAAATGGGTAAATAAATTAGGTCATCTTCTGGATGACCTAAATGTCACCTTGTAAACCACCACAGCCTTAAACCCAGCCACCTTGGTTCCAGCCACTGATCCTGATCAAGAATTGAAACACAATTGTCTAGAAATCCTTAATGTGGCTTACTCTAAGAGGTGGACTTATCAGATCAATTGATGATCACTCCAGACTGGGAGCTCTACACTGGTGGAAGCAGCTTCATAGAAGATAGACACCAAGCCAGGTATGCAATGGTGACCACAGGTAAGGTAATAGGGGCTCGTGCCCTTCCTGCTAGCACTACAGCACAAAAAGCTGAGCTGATCGCTCTCACCAGAGCTTTAGAATTGTCCCAGGGGAAGTGAGTAAACACTTACATTGGCTCCAAATATGTCTTTATGGTGGTATATGCCCATGGGGCTATTTGGAAAGAACAAGTCCTCTTGGCCTCAGGAAATAAGAACATTAGGCATCCAGTGGAAATCCTTGCCCTGCTGGAAGCAGTCACTCCACCTGCTCAGGTCACCATAATGCAATGCCCAGGGCATCAAAAAGGGAACAAAGCAGCCAACAAAGACACAAATTTGACTGCCTGGGAAGCACAGGAGCTTGAGGGCTGTCATACCTCTTTGGACTTACCAGACTCGAGCCTCACTATACTGAGGAGGATGAAGAGTGTGCCCACGATTGAGGGTTACCTAATGCAGACCCTAGTTCACCTTGGAAGACTACACTCATGGGATCATTTGGCTCCCGAGACTTTGGTTTGTTCAATTCTCAAACATTTACATGAAGGAACCCACTATGGAAGGGATACCCTAGTTGACTTAATATGGCCCTACCTCAGAGGGCCACACATTTGGAGAACCATCCAGAAAAATCACACAAGGATTCTACCCATGTGCAAAAAGTAATCCCAAAACTGAACATAGTCCACCCAAGAAAGGAGCACAACACCAAAGGCTGAGTCCATATGAAGACTGGCAGGTTGACTTCACACAGAGGCCCAGAGCAAGTGAAAACTATAAATTTCTACTTAGTGTTTGTAGACATGTTCTCAGGATAGATTGAAGCATACTCCCACTGATTCTGTAAAGGCCACAGAAGTAGCAAAAGCTTTGCTAAATGAAATAACTCCTCGTTTTGCACTTCCTTGCTCTGTACAAAGTGACAGTGGTTCTTCTTTTGTTTCCGAGGTTACCGGGAAGATAAGTCAAGCATTACAGATGAAATGGAAATTGCATTCATCATGGAGTCATAGTCAATAGGAAAGACAGAAAAAATAAACCAAACTTTGAAAAAGATAGTGGCTAATCTCCATCAGGAAATGGATTTAAGTTGGGAAAGGGTCGTACCCATTGCCTTTATCAGAGTAGTGCCCTGAAGCAGTCTAGGGTTAACCCCTTTAAAAATTATTTATAGGTGATCCTTCCAAAATCCCTCCCTGGGAATCCTACCTTTAGTCTAGTAGGTGAACCAAGAATGAAACAACATAAACAACAATTAGGGCAGACATCACTAACTATGCATCAGTTTTCCCTTTCCAGGTCCTCATATCCCACAGACAAGCCTCTTCACCCTTTCTACCCAAGAGATAAAGTGCTGCTGAAGTGTTGGGAAAACAAAGGACAAGACCAACAGCTGCTGAAAAGTGGACAGGATATCAATGAACTGCTAACCACCCACTCATTAGTGAAGCTGTCTGGCGTTAAGCCATGGATATATCATACTCAGGTGAAGGCTGCCCCTTCTCCACCTCAGATAACCAACCTGCCTGGACCTATGAATCAGAGAGAGACCTAAATTGTTTCTTTAAAAGAATCTTGACAATAAGTAGAAACTTCTTTCTTTGCTCTCATAATATAAAGCTCTTATTAGTTTTTATCATAATAAGTACATTTTTTGCGCTTGCTAAAACTAATAATTTTTTGATGTAGTAGGCACAGCACTATGCACAGTTTACAACAAGAAAATTTGCTGAATATGTGGTCAATAACCCTTTTCCAACACCTCTGGCCTGCCTTAGTAGGTTTTACCTATGCAGGGAAATGACTGGCAGTATCTGAAAACATTCATTAAAATTCTGAAACAATATGCCAGGCACTGTAGCTCACACTTATAATCCCAACACTTTGGGAGGACAAGATGGGAAAATTGCTTGAGCCCCAGAGTTCAAATGCAGCCTACACAACATGGCAAGGCCCCGTCTCTACAAAAAAAAATTTAAAAATTAGCCAGGCAACGTGGTGCATGCCGGCTGTTGTCCCAGCTACTCAGGAACCTAAGGCAGGAGCCTAAGGCTCTCTGAGCCAGGGAGGCTGAGATTTCAGTGAGCTATAGTCACACCACCGCACTTCAGCCTAGGTGACAGAGTGAGACCCTGACTCAAAAAACAAAAATTTTTAAACAATAGGGTGGTGTGATGGCTTACACAACCAGGAGCAATGTGATCAGTTGACCAATTAATAAAACTCTCAGTGATTCCAGACATGGGAAGCCTTTCTCAATGAATATCACATAAGAATATGTGAATAGCTATAACCAATCTGCAACTAAGTCCTAAGATAAAATCTAGCAATTCTCACTGTAAAGAAGTTTTTCTTCATATTTGAGATGGTTTCATTTTGTTGACATCAACTGCAGGGCAGTTGAGTCTAGTAGCTCCTCTATACTGGAAGCATCAAAATGACACCTGTGACTCATCACCCAATCTTATTTGAATATCGAGCTTGATTTCCCAAGAACACTGTCAGCATATCATAGTTTTGCAAGCCACAGATTTGTTTGCCACAGATTGGTCTCAGTGTTCTGGCTTAAACTGGTATTAATCCAACGGCACTGAATGGCTGTATGGCCCTAATCTCTCACCTTGCTTGCCATTGGAATGACTAGGACAATGTACTTTAGGTTTCCCATGGGTGCAAGGGTAATGGAGAAAGTACAATCAAAAACTTGCCAATCCCCCACACCTAAGTAAGACATGGACCAGATCCATTTTTCACTGGTATGACTATTTGGCTTCAATCCTTATGCCATTAGCAGGGATTGAAGATGTCATCCAATATGTAGAAACCCTTGCAAATTATACCCAGTGGGTTATCAATGACAGCCTCCAAAGTATCTCCTTAGTAAACTCTGGGATGACCTACATGCAAGAAGCTGTTCTGAAGAACTGCATGGCTTTGGATATCTTTGCTGCATGAAGGGGACCTTGTGTCTTGTGCCATTATTAAAACTGAATATTGCGTATATATTCCAGGTAAGTAAGGGAATATTTCTATCCTTCTAGGATATGCACAAACGGATTAATGCTATGTCTGACCTTATGATGTCACTAGACCAATGGCTATCTTATTTGTTTGGGCCAGGAACTTCTTGGTGGAAAAAGCTGCTCATAATTCTAGCGATGATTTTAGGAATAGGTGTGCTTCTTTGCTGGGGATTATATATTGCCATACATTCTGTATGAATGTGAGGGCTCTTGAGCCCTCCAACAGATCTCTCCTATAAGTCCAGGTATTCAGGAATATTTTCAAATCCACGTAGACTGGTTACATTCCCTGAACATCTCCATCAAGGAGGAAGTAGCTAGATTGAATACATTACCCACCTTCTAAAGAAATAAAATGGAAGTTGGCAGTGGGGAGTTGTAATTGAATGGCTTGACTTTAAAATGCATTTTAAAAATTATTTTTCCTTCTCTCTAATCTTAGCCTTCAAATGTACTTTGAAACTGTTTCTCTCCTTTCTCACCAGGCACTCCCTTGCACTGCATTCACATATCTAATTACATGCTTGCTTAGACATTCCAGGAACTAATCTTGAAATAAAACAGGCAGGAAGAGCCAGCAGCAGAATTCTCCCCATCTAAGGGTTACCCATAGCAATTAATCTACAACCTGGCCATTGTCAAGATGGTGCCAGCCCACATTCCAGGTGGACAATTGTCTACAATAGCCATCAGAACCAGACACAGAGACCCTATGCTCTGCTCCACACCTGCATACATCTCGTGCCAAGTTTCTCTTCTGAAACTCACTCGCTTACCTACAGTTTTGAAATGGCTTTTGGAGGTATGAGCCCAGCCATTTCCCAACTTCCAGCATTTGAATAATGTTGCTTTCCCTTCACCACACTTCACTTCTTGTATTTTGGTTTTCCAGTGATGAGCAGCTGGACTTGAGTTCAGTTACATTTCTATTTCTGGCTCAGACCTCTCCCCACCTTCTTTCACTGACATCTCAAATTGAACATGCTTCAAACTTAACTCTTGATATTGCTCCCCAGAATCTGTTCTGCCCACAGTGTTCTCCATTTAATTTATGAAACATCATCCTTCCTGTTGTTCCAACCAAAAACACTGAAACCATTCTTTACTCTTTTATTTTTCTCAAATATCACATCAAATTAATCAGAAAATCTTTTTGATTATTTTAAAAAACATATCCAAAATGGACCACTTATCACCTCTGTTGCCACTATCCTGATGTGAGTGGCCAGTATCAGTCTTGTCGACATTACTTTAGTAGCCTCTTAACTGATACGTATGACTATATTTTTGCCACCCTCCACACCCTCATCACCATACTCCCATAGAGTCTATTCTTGACACAGTAGCCAGGTTCCTATATAAAAACATTTCATATGGTAAAGATGGCTGTATTAGTTTCTTTTCATGCTGCTGATAAAGACATACCTGAGACTGGGCAATTTACAAAAGAAAGAGTTTTAATGGACTCACAGTTCCACGTGGCTAGGGAGGCCTCACAATCATGGCAGAAGGCAAAAGGCACTTTTTCCATAGCAGCAGCAAGAGAAAGAATGAGAGCCAAGGGAAACAGGTTTCCCCCTATCAAACCATCAGATCTCATGAGACATATTCACTAGCAGGAGAACAGTATGGGAGAATCCTCCCACATGATTCAATTATCTCTGCATGGGGCCATCCCACAATACGTGAGAATTATGGGAGTACAATTCAAGATGTTACTTGAGTGGGGACACAGCCAAACCATATGATTCTGCCTCTGGCCCCTCCCAAATCTCATGTCCTCACATTTCAAAACCAATCATGCCTTTCCAACAGTCCCCCAAAGTCTTAACTCATTTCAGCATTAACTTAAAAGTCCATGGTCCAAAGTCTCATCTGAAACAAGCAAGTCCCTTCTGTCAATGAGCTGTAAAATCAAAAGCAAGTTAGTTACTTCCTAGATACAATGGGGGTACAGGCATTGGGTAAACACACCAGTTCCAAATGGGAGAAATTGGCCAAGACAAAGGGACTACAGGCCCCATGCAAGTCCAAAATCCAGCGGGGCAGTCAAATCTTAATGCTCCAAAATGATCTTCTTTGACTCCACGTCTCACATTCAGGTCACACTGATGCAAGAGGTGGGCTCCCACGGTCTTGGGCAGCTCTGACTCTGTGGCTTTACAGGGTATGGCCTCCTTCCTGGCTGCTTTCACAGGCTGGTGTTGAGTGTCTGCAGCTTTTCCAGGCACGTGATGCAAGCTGTCAGTGGATCTACCATTCTGGGGTCTAGAGGATGGTGACCCTCTTCTCACAGCTCCACTAGGCAGTGCCCCAGTAGAGACTCTGTGTGGGAGCTCTGACCCCACATTTCCCTTCTGCACTGCCCTAGCACAGGTTCTCCATGAGAGCCCTGCCCCTGTGGCAAACTTCTGCCTGAACATCCAGGCATTTCCATACATCCTCTGAAATCTAGGCGGAGGTTCCCAAACCTCAATTCTTGACTTCTGTGCACCTGCAGGCTCAACATCATATGGAAGCTGCAAGGCTTGGTGCTTGAACCCTCTGACATCATGGCCCCAGCTATACCTTGGCCACTTTTAGACTGGAGTGGCTGGGATAAAGGCATCAAGTCCCTGTACTGCACATAGCACAGGGATCCTGGGCCAGGTCCAGGAAACAACTTTTCCCTCCTATTTTCCAGGCCTGTGATGGAAAGGGCTGCAGGGAAGACCTCTAATATGTCCTGGAGATTTTTCCCCATTGTCTTGGGGATTAACATTCAGCTTCTTGTTACTTATGCAAATTTCTGCTGCTGGCTTGAATTTCTGCTCAGAAAATGGTATTTTCTTTTCTATTGCGTAGTCAGGCTGCAAATTTTCCAAACTTTTATACTCTGCTTCCTTTATAAACCTGAATGCTTTTAACAGCACCCAAGTCACATCTTGAATCCTTTGATGCTTAGAACTTTCTTCTACTGCATACCCTAAATCATCTCTCTCAAATTCAACTTCCAGAAATCTAGGGCAGGGGCAAAATGCCACCAGTCTCTTTGCTAAAACATAACAAGTGTCACATTTGCTCCAGTTCCCAACAAGTTCCTCGTCTCCATCTGAGACGACCTCAGCCTTGACCTTATTGTTCATATCACTATCAGCATATTGGTCAAGGCCATTCAACAAGTCTCTAGGAAGTTCTGAACTTTCCCACATTTTCCCATCATCTTCTGAGCCCTCCAAACTGTTCCAGCCTCTGTCTGTTACCCAGTTCCAAAGTTGTTTCCACATTTTCAGGTATCTTTTCAGCAGCACCCCAATGTACTGGTACCAGTTTACTGTATTAGTCTGCTTTCACTCTGGTGATGAAGACATACCTGAGACTGGGCAATTTACAAAAGAAAGAGATTTAATGGACTTACAGGCTAGGGAGGCCTCATAATCGTGGTGGAAGGCAAAAGGTACTTCTTACATGATGGTGGCAAGACAGAGAATGAGAGCTGGGCAAAACAGACTTCAGATTTCCCATTATCAAACCATCAGATCTCATGAGACTTATTCATGACCAGGAGAATAGTATGAGAAAAACCACCCCCATGATTCAATTGTCTCCCACAGGGTCCCTCCCACAACACATGGGAATTATGGGAATACAATTCAAAATGAGATTTGAGTGAGGATACAGCCAACCCATATCAATGGCAATTCTTCACAAAATAATCTATGAATTTAATACAATTTTAGTTAAAATTTCACGTAGTTTATTTATGGAAAGCTTATCAAAAAATTTCTTAGAAATATAAAATTCCCAAGAATAGCTGTGATGGTTAATATTAGATGTCAACTTGATTGGGTTGAAGGATGTCTAGATAGCCGGAAAAGTATTGTTTATGGGTGTATCTGTTAGGATTTTGTCAGAGAAGATTGACATTTGAGTCAGTGGACTAGGAGAGGGAGACCAACTCTCAATGGGAACTGGAGCAAATTGGTAGGCACCATCCAATCAACTGCTAGCACAGCTAGAACAAAGCAGACAGAAGAAGGTGGAATGAGCTGGCTTGCTGAGTCTTCTGGCTTTCATCTTTCTCCCATGCTGGCTGCTTCCTTCCTGCCCTTGGACATCAGACTCCAGGTTCTTCTAACTTTGAACTCTTGGACTTACACCAGTGGTTTGTCAAGGGCTCTCGGACCTTTGCCCACAGACTGAAAGCTGCCCTGTTGGCTCCCTGCTGACGAGTCTTTTGGACTTTGACTATGCCACTACCAGCTTCTTTCTTCCTCAGTTTGCAGGCAGCCTAATGTGGGACTTCACTTTATGATCATGTTAGCCAATTCTCCCTAATAAACTCCCTTTTATATATACATATATCCCATTTATGCTGTCCCTCTAGAGAACCCTGACTAATACAGATTTTAGCCAAGGAAATCTTGAAGAAAAAGAGAAAGAGGAAGAGAAGGGGGAGGACCAAGAGGTGGAGGAAAAATAGGTGGCAGGAGAATGCAGCAATGATTGAGGAGAAAAAAATGGGAAAGATGGAAGGAAGGAAGGAAGGAAGGAAGGAAGGAAGGAAGGGAGGGAAGGAAGGAGGATTGCCAGCCATCATTCCAGAGGTCACAAGATATGCTACTTCCCCAATTACTCCTGCAGAATACATCACTATTACAAAACCTAAAATTGGCTTTTGAGATATCTTTTCAGATTTTTTGCATGCCTGATACATATGATGACTCAACCTGGACCCACCTGCTGCTTCTGAGGCCCCACCCAGGAGTGATTCAGAGCCAAGGAGAATCATTTCCCATACTCCTATGATTGCACCCCCCAACCAAACAGCAACAAGCATCCATTGTCTAGCCATCCCCACCCGGATCCACAAACTACCTTTGAAAAACCCCTTGAGGGTGAAGTCAAGATAGCCAAATAGGAACAGATCCAGTCTACAGCTCCCAGCCTGAGCGACACAGAAGACGGGTGATTTCTGCATTTCCATCTGAGGTACCGGGTTCATCTCACTAGGGAGTGCCAGACAGTGGGCGCAGGACAGTGGGTGCAGCACACCGTGTGTGAGCTGAAGCAGGGTGAGGCATTGCCTCACTCGAGAAGTGCAAGGGGTCAGGGAGTTCCCTTTCCTAGTCAAAGAAAGGGGTGACAGACGGCACCTGGAAAATCGGGTCACTCCCACCCCAATACTGAGCTTTTCCGACGGGCTTAAAAAACGGCGCATCAGGAGATTATATCCCGCACCTGGCTTGGAGGGTACTATGCCCACGGAGTCTCGCTCATTGCTAGCACAGCAGTCTGAGATCAAACTGCAAGGTGGCAGCGAGGCTGGGGGAGGGGTGCCGGCCATTGCCCAGGCTTGCTTAGGTAAACAAAGCAGCTGGGAAGCTCAAACTGGGTGGAGCCCACCACAGCTCAAGCAGGCCTGCCTGCCTCTGTAGGCTCCACCTCCGGGGGCAGGGCACAGACAAACAAAAAGACAGCAGTAACCTCTGCAGACTTAAATGTCCCTGTCTGACAGCTTTGAAGAGAGCAGTGGTTCTCTCAGCATGCAGCTGGAGATCTGAAAACGGGCAGACTGCCTCCTCAAGTGGGTCCCTGACCCCTGACCCCCGAGCAGCCCAACTGGGAGGCACCCTCCAGTAGGGGCAGACTGACACCTCACACGGCTGGGTACTCCTCTGAGACAAAACTTCCAGAGGAACGATCAGACAGCAGCATTCGGGGTTCACGAAAATCCGCTGTTCTGCAGCCACCGCTGCTGGTACCCAGGCAAACAGGTCTGGAGTGGACCTCTAGCAAACTCCAACAGACCTGCAGCTGAGGGTCCTGTCTGTTAGAAGGAAAACTAACAAACAGAAAGGACATCCATACCAAAAACACATCTGTACATCACCATCATCAAAGACCAAAAGTAGATAACAACAAAGATGGGGAAAAAGCAGAGCAGAAAAACTGGAAACTCTAAAAAGCAGAGCGCCTCTCCTCCTCCAAAGGAACACAGCTCCTCACCAGCAATGGAACAAAGCTGGACGGAGAATGTCTTTGACAAGCTGAGAGAAGAAGGCTTCAGACGATCAAACTACTCCGAGCCCCGGGAGGAAATTCAAACCAAAGGCAAAGAAGTTGAAAACTTTCAAAAAAATTTAGACAAATATATAACTAGAATAACCAATACAGAGAAGTACGTAAAAGAGCCGATGGAGCTGAAAGCCAATGCTTGAGAACTATGTGAAGAATGCAGAAGCCTCAGCAGCCAATGCGATCAATTGGAAGAAAGGGTATCAGCGATAGAAGATGAAATGAATGAAATGAAGTGAGAAGGGAAGTTTAGAGAAAAAAGAATAAAAAGAAATGAGCAAAGCCTCCAAGAAATATGGGACTATGTGAAAAGACCAAATCTATGTCTGATTGGTGTACCTGAAAGTGATGGGGAGAATGGAACCAAGTTGGAAAACACTCTGCAGGATATTATCCAGGAGAACTTCCCCAATCTAGCAAGGCACGCCAACATTCAGATTCAGGAAATACAGAGAACGCCACAAAGATACTCCTCAAGAAGAGCAACTCCAAGACACATAATTGTCAAATTCACCAAAGTTGAAATGAAGGAAAAAATGTTAAGAGCAGCCAGAGAGAAAGGTCGGGTTACCCACAAAGGGAAGCCCATCAGACTAACAGCGGATCTCTCGGCAGAAACTCTACAAGCCAGAAGAGAGTGGGGGCCAATATTCAACATTTTTAAAGAAAAGAATTTTCAACCCAGAATTTCATATCCAGCCAAACTAAGCTTCATAAGTGAAGGAGAAATAAAATACTTTACAGACAAGCAAATGCTGAGAGATTTTGTCACCACCAGGCCTGCCCTAAAAAAGCTCCTGAAGGAAGCACTAAACATGGAAAGGTACAACTGGTACCAGCCACTGCAAAATCATGTCAAATTGTAAAGACCATTGAGGCTAGGAAGAAACTGCATCAACTAACGAGCAAAATCACCAGCTAACATCATAATGACAGGATCAAATTCACACATAACAATATTAACTTTAAATGTAAATGGGCTAAATCCTCCCATTAAAAGACACAGACTGGCAAATTGGATAAAGAGTCAAGACCCATCAGTGTGCTGTATTCAGGAAACCCATCTCATGTGCAGAGACACACATAGTCTGAAAATAAAAGGATGGAGGAAGATCTACCAAGCAAATGGAAAACAAAAAAAGGCAGGGGTTGCAATCCTAGTCTCTGATAAAACAGACTTTAAACCAACAAAGATCAAAAGAGACAAAGAAGGCCATTACATAATGGTAAAGGTATCAATTCAACAAGAAGAGCTAACTATCCTAAATATATATGCACCCAATACAGGAGTACCCAGATTCATAAAGCAAGTCCTGAGTGACCTACAAAGAAACTTAGACTCCCACACATTAATAATGGGAGACTTTAACACCCCACTGTCAACATTAGACAGATCAACAGAACAGAAAGTTAACAAGGATACCCAGGAAATGAACTCAGCTCTGCACCAAGCGAACTGAATAGGCATCTACAGAACTCTCCACCCCAAATCAACAGAATATACATTTTTTTCAGCACCACACGACACCTATACCAAAATTGACTACATAGTTGGAAGTAAAGCTCTCCTCAGCAAACGTAAAAGATCAGAAATTATAACAAACTGTCTCTCAGACCACAGTGTAAACAAACTAGAACTCAGGATTAAGAAACTTACTCAAAACCGCACAACTACATGGAAACTGAACAACCTGCTCTCCTGAATGACTACTGGGTACATAACGAAATGAAGGCAGAAATAAAGATATTCTTTGAAACCAATGAGAACAAAGAAACAACATACCAGAATCTCTGGGACACCTTTAAAGCAGTGTGTACAGGGAAATTTAGAGCACTAAATGCACAAGACAGGGATGCCCTCTCTCACCACTCCTATTCAAAAATAGTGTTGGAAGTTCTGGCCAGGGCAATTAGGCAGGATACAAAATCAATGTACAAAAATCACCAGCATTCTTATACACCCACAACAGACAAACAGAGAGCCAAATCATCAGTGAACTCCCATTCACAATTGCTTCAAAGAGAATAAAATACCTAGGAATCGAACTTACAAGGGACATGAAGGACCTCTTCAAGGAGAACTACAAACCACTGTTCAATGAAATAAAAGAGGATATAAAGAAATGGAAGAACATTCCATGCTCATGGGTAGGAAGAATCAATATCGTGAAAATGGCCATACTGCCCAAGGTACTTTATAGATTCAATGCCATCCCCATCAAGCTACCAATGACTTTCTTCACAGAATTGGAAAAAACTCCTTTAAAGTTCATATGGAACCAAAAAAGAGCCTGCATCGCCAGGTCAATCCTAAGCCAAAACAACAAAGCGGGAGGCATCACACTACCTGACTTCAAACTATACTACAAGGCTACAGTAACCAAAACAGCATGGTACTGGTACCAAAACAGAGATCTAGATCAATGGAACAGAACAGAGCCCTCAGAAATAACGCCGCATATCTACAACTATCTGATCTTTGACAAACCTGAGAAAAACAAGCAATGGGAAAAGGATTCCCTATTTAATAAATGGTGCTGGGAAAACTGGTTAGCCATATGTAGAAAGCTGAAACTGGATCCCTTCCTTACACCTTATACAAAATTAATTCAAGGTGGATTAAAGACTTAAACATTAGACCTAAAACCATAAAAACCCTAGAAGAAAACCTAGGCATTACCATTCAGGACATAGGCATGGGCAAGGACTTCATGTTTAAACACCAAAAGCAATGGCAACAAAAGACAAAATTGACAAATGGGATCTAATTAAACTCAAGAGCTTCTGCACAGCAAAAGAAACTACCATCAGAGTCAACAGGCAACCTACAAAATGGGAGAAAATTTTCGCAACCTACTCATCTGACAAAGGGCTAATATCCAGAATCTACAATGAACTCAAACAAATTTACAAGAAAAAAAACAAAGAACCCCATCAAAAAGTGGGCGAAGGACATGAACAGACACTTCTCTAAGGAAGACATTTATGCAGCCTAAAAACACATGAAAAAATGCTCACCATCACTGGCCATCAGAGAAATGCAAATCAAAACCGCAATGAGATACCATCTCACACCAGTTAGAATGGCAATCATTAAAAAGTGAGGAAACAACAGGTGCTGGAGAGGATGTGGAGAAATAGGAACACTTTTACACAGTTGGTGGGACAGTAAACTAGTTCAACCCTTGTGGAAGTCAGTGTGGCGATTCCTCAGGGATCTAGAACTAGAAATACCATTTGACCCAGCCATCCCATTACTGGGTATATACCCAAAGGACTCTAAATCATGCTGCTATAAAGACACATGCACACGTATGTTTATTGCGGCACTATTCACAATAGCAAAGACTTGGAACCAACCCAAATGTCCAACAATGATAGACTGGATTAAGAAAATGTGGCACATATACACCATGGAATACTATGCAGCCATAAAAAATGATGAGTTCATGTCCTTTGTAGGGACATGGATGAAATTGGAAATCATCATTCTCAGTAAACTGTTGCAAGAACAAAAAACCAAACACCGCATATTCTCACTCATAGATGGGAATTGAACAATGAGAACACATGGACACAGGAAGGGGAACATCACACTCTGGGGACTGTTTTGGGGTGGGGGGAGGGGGGAGGGATAGCCTTAGGAGATATACCTAATGCTAAATGACGAGTTAATGGGTGCAGCACACCAGCATGGCACATGTATATATATGTAACTAACCTGCGCATTGTGCACATGTACCCTAAAACTTAAAATATAATAATAATAATAAAATAAAATAAAAAAGAAAAACCCCTAACCTACAAGCCTTCAATGAGATTGATTTGAGTAATAACTCCATCTCCCATATGGTGTAACCAGCATCATGTCTATTAAATTATTTATTTACTGCAATGCAATGGTCCTTGTGCAGTGTGCAGCAAGAACCTGTTGGGCAGTTACATTATACAGACCAATAAAAAAGAGAAGTGTTTCTGTCAAAAACAAGTTTCTGAAAGTTTAGGAGAGACCTCAAAAACTCAAGTCCCTGAAATGTACTGTCAAATTGAACATAAAATATAGCAAAAAAAAAAACACTAAGATAATTCTGCAATAATTTCTAAATGTGCACATTTTCAGGAAATTTCTTACAAAAGTCAAACTGAATGCAAAAAACCAGTGGCTTATGCAAAAGAAGATGTCATAGGAATTTGATTAGTGTTGGCCCAATGCGTTAAGTGACTTTGCATTTACAAATTAGTGTCTTTATGCTATACTCTTATAATTCTTCAATTTAACCTTCTTTGGATTATCCAACCTCAAATTCTAACTGTATTGGGTAAAACCATTGCACTTACATGCACAAGCATTTGTCGTACCATAGATGTAACAAGAAGAAGCTGGATTCAAAATTAATGAAATGCCCCTATACTATAACAGTAAAAAGGATCAGAGTTATATGCAGTACGAGGAAAATATATCCAAAATAAATTGCTAATTGTAAGCCAAAAAACTTTGTAAAATATTATATAGAACATGTCTCTAATTTTTTATTTGGAGAAAATGGTGGTCAAATATAGAAGGAAAAAAGAAAATTTAATAGAATAAAAGATTAAAAAAATGAATTGAACTATAAATAGTGGTTTGTCTTGTTCCTATTTTTCTTTTCTTTTGATGTACTTTACTCTGTAAATATAGCCTGAGTACCCCTTATCCAAAATGTATGGGAACAGAAATGTTTTGGATTTCAGATGTTTTCAGATTTTGGAATTTTTGCATTATATGTACTCACTGGTTGAATAAAAGCAAGCAGTATTTTCTCTGGACATTATGTTGAAACTCAAACAATTTTGGATTTTGCAGCATTTCGGATTCTCAGTTTTGGAATGCTAATCTAGTACATGATTTATTTAAAAAAATTAATATTTGTTTTTAAATAATCCACACCCATTTATAATCCAACTTGCCCTTTTTGGTTTTTCTAAAAATGCTTTATACAACAGATATTCTATTTGTGTCAAACTAATGAAATACATTTCAAATAAGTGATATTTTCTTTCTCTACCCTCTTTGCCTTTGGAGACTAATCCCAGAGCACTAAGTTGTATGGCAGGGATTTAGACTTTAAACAACCTGTCAGTCATTTAAATTGCTGATTAATTTTGGCTTGGCACCACTTATGATCTTAGATCAAGTGTTTGATGAAATAATCAGTCATCTGTGCCTGCTCTGAAAAATTAGCACGCAGGTTTATTTGTCAAAATGTCAAAATGAGTCTAATTTTTAAGTACTGTCCTGTGCAGCATATGTCAACATTTCTCAACATGAAGAGGGTAATTCTCTCCAGGCAACAACCATGATGACTCCTGTAGCAAGACCACCTTTGCAAACTTTCCTCACAGATTTTTCATTAGAAAAGTTAGGTAGAGCTAGAGCTACAGACTGGGAAAATTAGTTCTTCAAGGTTTTTTTGTTTTTTTTTTGTTTTTGAGACGGAGTCTCTCGCTCTGTCGCCCAGGCTGGAGTGCAGTGGCGCGATCTCGGCTCACTGCAAGCTCCGCCTCCCGGGTTCACGCCATTCTCCTGCCTCAGCCTCCTGAGTAGCTGGGACTACAGGCGCCCGCCACCATGCCCGGCTAATTTTTGTATTCTTAGTAGAGACGGGGTTTCAGCGTGTTAGCCAGGATGGTCTCGATCTCCTGACCTCGTGATCCACCCGCCTCAGCCTCCCAAAGTGCTGGGATTACAGGCGTGAGCCACCGCGCCAGGCCCAAAGTTTTTATCAGTACCCATATTAAAACTAAACTTTTTTTCCTTTTTTGTTTAAAGAAAAAGCTATGGACTTTCATTTATTTCATAGAGTTATTAAATGGAAAGCAAAGTCTATTCTAGGTGTTGGGAAAATAATCCAGGAGTTATTCCTATGGGAAATGGAGCTGAGCAATTTGAAATCATACCAATTCAGTATTTACGCATTAATACTTATTGAGATCACTATGTGTGTAAAACTTTATCTCTAAAATTACAGAGAACGACAATGACAGAAGAACACAGAATTGGCAGTCACAAATTACAGTCAATCAATGTCAAACATCAAGGTATTATTACTTGAAAAGAATGATGTCATTAACCCAAAAACAGTAGGATCTAGGGCTCCATTCACACTTTTCTAATAGAAGATAGAATCTACGTTGATACAATGCATTCTTCTAAGAATAGTTCTATCATAAAACTTACATTTTTATTCAACTATATGTCTGTGGTAAACTAGTAAAAATTTACTATTCTCTCAATTTTGTTACCTGTGTCTTAAATATCCTTTTCTTTTACTTTTTTTTAATTTTTTTTATTTTTTTATTTTTTTTGAGACGGAGTCTCGCTCTGTCGCCCAGGCTGGAGTGCAGTGGTGGGATCTCAGCTCACTGCAGGCTCACTGCAAGCTCCACCTCCCAGGTTCACGCCATTCTCCTGCCTCAGCCTCCCGAGTAGCTGGGACTACAGGCACCCGCCACCACACCCGGCTAATTTTTTGTATTTTTAGTAGAGACGGGGTTTCACCGTGTTAGCCAGGATGGTCTCGATCTCCTGACCTTGTGATCCACCTGCCTCGGCCTCCCAAAGTGCTGGGATTACAGGCGTGAGCCACCGTGCCCGGCCTTAAATACCCTTTTCATAATAATATATGTAGATAATGTAAAAACGAAGCTAAACAGGAATCATTAATAATTATTTGAAAATAAATTAATATGCTTCTGTAGACAAAAACAAAAAGAAATACACTTGAAAAGAAATTATCACTCTCTTGATTGGGAAATATAATGTCAATCCCAAAAATAAGAGATAGCCATTTCATAGTTTCTAACTTTTGCACATTTTATAAGGAAAATAAACAGGAAAAAGTTTGCTAAGAATGAATATAAAGAGTTATAAAGTGTCAGCAAGAAGTGACACATAAAGAAGGTTGATTCCATAAATAAATATTTATTAAACACCTATTATGTTTCAGATACCTGAATGACCAGTGAATAAGATAGACACTTTCATGAAATTCACTAATGTAAGCATCAAAAATTACAAATATTCCTCTATGAGTTGTTTTAGCTATATCCCAAAATTTAATATGTGTAGTTTTATTATCATCTAGTTTAAATATTTTAGCTTTCCATGTAACTTATTACTTTACCCATGATTCTTTAGAAATAATCTGCTTAATGTCCAAATATTTAGATGTATATATATGTAATTTTTAATTTTACATATATGTGATTTCATAGTGATCAGAAAAGATATTTTGCAAAATTTCAATCCTTTTAAATTTGTTGAGATATTTGTATGGCCCATACCATAGTCTATCTATCTTCATAAATGAACCATATACCTTGAACTGCAGTTGCTGAGTGAAAGAATTTGATCGTTAATTGGTTGATGAGGGTGAGGATGAACCAGGGAAATACCACATTTCTTTTCCTGGATGAGATTGCCACTCACAAAAGTAAAAATCAAACAAATAAAAAACATGCAGAAGTAAGATCAAAAGTGTGAGGTGTGGGTGTTAGTGAATTTATGGGGCACATAGGAAAGCATGCTAGAGAAGACAAGATGGTAAGCAGAGATCATATGTGTCTTGGATATGCTGAATATCAGCCAACTAAGAAACCCAAGTATGGCCAGTGATAGTTCACTATATATTATAGATACATCATTCAGATGAGAAGTTTAAGACAGCAATATTATAAAAAGTAAAGTCAAGCATATCCAAATGGGGCTATACATGTTTAAAACAAAACAAAAAATAAAGCACGGGAAAGGTTATGTTTTCTGGCTCAAATTTAAAAGTTTTGTTTTTACAATTTATATGACACTGAGCCATTCTGGCATAATTTTTCTGATCTTTGTCAGTATTGGCATAGAATAGTAAACAACTAAGGGAAAAGAGTTAATACGTCAAGTAAATTCTAATAAATTTACAATTTAAACTCAGACAATTATCTGAGTTTAAAAATGTACCTCCAACCTACACACACACACACACACCACACACAAACACACTTTTAAAAAAATGGCAAATCTATTTAGCCAGAGCATCATACTTCCAAAGGCTTTCCATTCTAGAGGTATCAAAAAGCAGAACTCCTCTAATAGAGAAGGTCTTTACTCTCAGAAGAAACAAATAGGGAACTCTGTGAAGGAAGGAGATGTCCACATACCCATCCAGATCAGTCAATCAGCTCGGTGCTCAGTGGAGCACAGAGGTCACAGGTACACATCTTCAAGTCCCTTACACAAAGGTTACAGAAACTTATCTTTTTAAAATCATGGCTATAAATAATTTTTCCAGGAAAATAAGAAGAATTAGTCATAGCCTACTTAAGCAAATATGTTTAAAGGCCTTGAAATCACAAGGCAATTACTCTGGGCTTGGGAATAGTGACATCTAATTAAAACGTTAAGTTCAGTAGTGATACCAACTTGTTTACATATTCAAACTAATTTCAGTAAAGTAAATTTAGCCTACAGAGGTCATTTACTTTGGCACCATCCATTATAATAAAATTATGAATGAGATTTTGAGATTAAATGATGACTAGGTAACTCCTCAAATTTCCCATTGAAAGATTCATTGAGGGGGAGGAGAGAAGGAGGGGGAGGAGGAGAGGAGGAGGGAGGGGAAGGAGAAGAGAAGGAAAGGGAGGATGGACAGGTGGATGAAAACCTGTACACCAAGAAATTGAAACTTCTAAATTCCTTGGCAGGCAGCAATATTCATCAATGCCTTGTCAGGCCTCAGAAAAAATTTCCACTAAACAAAGAATAGTTGAGTTCCTGAAAACAACCTAACAGAGCCTTACACATACTCCTACCACAGTGATAGAGAACATTCACAGTCCAAAAAGTCCTGGTAGTCAACCTTCATCTACTGCATGCCCCTCTCTAAAGAATTTTTTTTTCTTATCTTCATGGTGAGAGACCTATGCATGCACCAGCTTGAATGTGCTAATCAGTACCAATACTTTGTACTTTTACAACATGAACAGGGCTTATCTTGATCTTTTTGCAAAGGGAACACCAAAATGTGAATTAAGGAAGAAATTAAAAACAAAAGAATACTCAGTACCATTTTAGTGTGGAGATTAAGATATTTGGTAAAAGTGTGAAATTAAATATATTTCTAGGAACTCTGAGGTTGGCGTACTATGTAAAGAGGAGTCACGTGAATCAATGTAGGTAATTCCCCAACACAGAAATAAGTAAACCCAAGGAGGGATATTGTGCTGAGTTCTCCCCTACTAGTATTTACCAGTGGAGGAAAATAGTATTGCTGATTCCTGAAAGGAAATCAGAGAGCCCTAGGGCAGTATTAAAGGAAGCTCCATTGAGAGGTTTATTTTCAATGAGCTAGGATGCTAAGATTGGTAATGCACTGAGGCCAAAGAGACATCATGTGACCAGCTATTTGTAATAAGCTGGTGTGTTGAGTTGAAGACTACACCTCCAAGGTTGAATGGTCCCCAAGATTTCTCTACTCACTGCCTAAGTTAGAGTCTTTACTGGAAAAACTACTACCATCATGCAATCTTACCACATCAACCCCACCTAAAAGTGTGCTTTCCTGTCTGTAGCAGCTGGACTCAGGAAATGCAAGTTTCAGTGAGCAATCTCAGCCTTCTTCAGTCCGCAAGTCTGGGGGATATCCCCTTTTTCCACTATGGAAAAGAAGAAACTTTAACAAGTTTGGTTCAGGCAGTTACTTGTCAATTCCCTTACTCTATTTACATATGATCATCTAATTACATAGTGATAGAATGTTCACTCTTTATATAATATTTATACCTCTTTGAAGATAAATGCATACTCGGTGAAAGATGACTTCTTGGTCTCTGGATATTACCATTCTCCTTAATCAACAGGACTATATAGCAGGATTGTGTGACTTTCCCGAGTTCAAAATGTTAGTAAGTGGCAGAGCTGGTATACAAATTCAGATGCAAAAACCCAAATTACTCAACTACAACTTCAATTATCTTGGCTACCATAGGAATTGGAGTTACAAATAATTCTAACACAGTGTTGCATTTTAATCATTTTCGGGCCTTACAAATTTTACATCTTTTCCTACTTGATGCTTTCTTGATCTTAACAAAAACTGTGATAAGCCTTTTTTAATATATATTTCCACCTTATCTACTACCTTTTTAAAAGTTCCCACATAGAATACTGAGACTAAGAGGGCCTTCAAGTGATACTATTTATCAATAAATCCTAAAATATAAGAATATGTTTCATTTAAACAGATTCAGATACAGAGACTGAATCTTTTCCTATTCAGCAGAAAGTCATATTTTCATTATGTAAGTAAAGTATACTTGTGTATTTCTTCTTATACCAGTTTCAATACAAAATATTTGTTCAATGTCAATGCCATCTACACAATACTGTAATCATATGAGAGCCCAACCTCAAGTAAATTTATGGTGTTTATGGGGTTTGTTTTAGGTTACCAAGTTCCTTAATTCTACACAGCTTTCACAGATTTACCTTGCAGGTTGCAGCACTCTCCTTTATCCTCACTGATACTTATTTGTTCAGGGCATCCTAAAATTCCAGCCTTATAGGACAGTCAACTGCCAAGAATGAAATGACTTCATGGTAGAGTAATTAATGTATATCATTCCTTGTCGAAGATATCCTAAGGGATAGTATTATATAAGGTAGACAAAATGAGTGTGGCCACAATGAGACACGGAGAATGTTTAGGAGACACAGTGAAATGTCATGGCTGAATTTTGACAGAGGGATGAAGTTAAGAAAATCCAAAGAATTAATCACTACCTAGAAGTGCAAGCTTTGGGGGACCTCAGATCTCAAAGACAGAGCATAAAAAAATCCAAAGAAGCAATAAGAAAATGAATCCATGACTCATTGAAACAGAACTTTAAAAAGGAAAATAGTTCTACTATAAATATGGTCAAATTGTGATACAGTGATAAATATATAGGCCATGACAATCTTTAAATGTTTTACTATTACTTGGCAAAGCAAGATATTCTTGTCTTCTTTATTGATTTGTTTCCCCCCTCCCTAGTTGTAACATTCTTAATTGTACCCACCCATGTTAAATTCTGACCATTGGTTTGATTACAGAAAGAACACTACACTTTTTCTTCCTTCTGTCTTGCACCATGATCTTATTTATCAGGAAAAGTGATTAGATCTCAGGCAAGTACAGAAGCGCTCTCAAAAGCAAGAAAAAATTACTCTTTGGCTGGATTTTTTTCTCTTTCTCTAAGTCACTTTATGTGTCTGAAAAACAAAACAAGTTTTATTGTTAATAAAACACTGGTCAATAAATTCTCGTCTCTCACTTAAGACCTCCTTGCCCTACTGTGAAAACTATTTTTAATAAGAAGAAGTAAAAACTTGATGTTGGGTTAAATATGTTATTTCCTTTTATTACCAATAGAAGCAATATTGGAAGTGAAACTAAACAGCAAATAGCATGATTTGTACTTTTTTATTCCCTTGTAATTCTGAAGACAATTGTCACAGAGGTGGTGTTTTTTCTACTAAGCAAAACACCTTGACTTGTATAAACTCATTAAGAGGCTGTGAATGATTCAAATAAATTATGTTTTTCAGTGCTAGAAAACATCAATAGCGGGTGAAAGAGGGAAATAAATGGTTGAGGGTATGCACAAGACTGTCCTGTTCAGGAGGCTGGTGGGTGGTTAGACTCATCATAGAGCATCAGAACTAGAAACAAGGCTGTCAATAGAGTCAGTAAGTATTTGAATAATATCAAGGGGAAAGGAAAGTAAATCTGTTGTGACAAAGAAAATTCTCTCCAGCCACAGCAGGGATTCATGCACATGTAGGGATAGTTCATACCTGGCATGTTTTACTAGAGAACTGCCTCAATTTCATATCCTCCAAGGGATAAGCCCCTTGAGAATCCATGGGTTATTGGAACCTCCTAGGTTTTTCTAGGTATTTTTTTCTCAGCCTGCTGCTGGCCTTTTGCTTCTCTGGTACAAATCAGTTCATTCCATCTGTCTCTCTTCTGTCCTTCTGTATCCAAGCCTTACCTATTTCCCCCAGGGAATGTTCTCCCAAGACAAAGCTTATGAAATCTCAATGACTAAATTTTAAAAGCGCCTTTAACCAAAGAAAAGCTTTAAAAAGGTGGAGGGGGGTGAGGTGGGAAGGATGAGAAGGAATATGGAGATGAACCATCTGGGGAAAGAAAGAAGAATTTGGAGAATAAAAAGAAAAAAAGAATAAGAAGTTGTGTAGACATCATGATACACCTTCCCCAAGGGGTCTGGGGACGAGGATATGGCCAAAGGTAATTAACCTTTAGGTTTGAGACTGAATTCTACTAGTAACCTATTTCTTATCTAAAACTTTAGAAACACTTTATCAAACCTTGTTGGCATTTTTATTAGAATTTCCATATGAAGTAATATATTTCATTGTTTAAGACCATTTGAGTGGAGTCTTTAGTTCACTGCAGCTGAATAAAGAAACAAAAAATGTTTTTAAACATATTACAATTTTCCTAACCATTAGTTAGCAAAAGCAAATCCTACATGCAAAAGAATCAGTGGGTAGCCTGTCAGGCTTCCAGTTCGTTCTTTGAAATTCACTTTTTCCTAATTTCTTCTTCATGTTGAAGAAAAGAAAAGCTACAATTGTGTCTGTTTAGAGCCTTCTTCTTCACAATTTTAATTGTCCTTCTGACTTGAAGTTTTGCATGGAGAGAGGGAAAATTGACCTACTGCCCCGAAAAACGTACTGCTGTGAAATGCTATCTCCTTGGCATGCTCTGGTCATTCTCAATGCTGTTGACAGTTTCTCTTAACTATTTTCATTGTAAAATAAACTTCAGTAAACCAGCTGTAGTGCCCCTCTTTGCTGGAACCAAGTGTTCTTAATCCCTAAATTGATACCTTGCTTTCCCCAAGATCTCCCTAAACAGGGGCCCTCCCGATCAGATTTGGTGATAATTTATGCTTTGTAATTTCACTTGACTTACTTTTCCCCATCCCAATCCTCTTAAACCACTTCTCCAAATGGATCAAGGTCCGTTCCAAACCTGCACCAGAAGCAGCTTCTTCACTTTCCCTTCAGGATCATCTGTTCCCACTATTTTTTCTAAAGCAGTTTGAAAATATATAATAGTTTAAATCTGTACTATCTCCATTCTTTACTTCAAGACATGTAATATTCTATGGTAACTATGTTAATGACCATCTAGTATATTAAAATGAGACCCCAACTCAATCTTTCAACAAATATGTATTGAATACTTCTTGTGTTTTAGACATTATGTTGAAAAGCACTAAATGTTGAAAATACTATTATCTAAAATTATGCAAAATCTACCTTTTCATGACAATAATATGGAACGACATAGCTTCAACTATGTGTTATTACCTATATTCAACATAAGATTTGTTAAAATGTGCAGACATTACTTGCTTCAGTCATACCTTACTTTCTCTAGTTTGAGATAATTTATTCAATAATTAATGTATTATATTGGTCATAGTTACATATTATTTAGAGCTAATATTTTTCTTTTCTTAGGAAAGTGGAACACTTTACCCATTAATTTAATGAAACATGTACCTGTTAAAAAGAAGTAAATATTAATCCTATGATAAGCTAATCTTCTAAAATATACAAACAAGTATTACATCTCTATAAATATATTATCATCTCTAATATCTGGAGTTTTTTCTTTAAAGATTACAAATTATGTGTTTGCTGTCTGGACTGCAGAATTTCTAGTATCATAAAAAGTAAAAGCATCATTTCATCTCTGCAAATTAGTATCCCTTATTTCTCTGTGAAGGAATTAGGGAAAAATAATTAAAGTATGAGAGTGATCAGCATTCAAATGTGAAAAAGAAAATATCCCATAGCATTTTCCCTTTCTTTCCAATTAATTTTTAACCTTTAACCTAAATTCCTAGGTTCCATTATAAGAAAAACTTTTCTTGTTCTCTTCTAAGGTCACTTATATAAGCCATCCCACACCACATCTTTTTTTGGGGGGGTGGGGGGTAGGGCAGGGCAACAAAGTCTTACTCTGTCACCAGGCTGGAATGCAGTGGCCCAATCTCGGCTCACTACAACCTCCACCTCCCTGGTTCAAGCGAATCTCCTGCCTCAGCCTCCCGAGTAGCTGGGACTACAGGCACGCACCACCACGCCCAGCTGATTTTTGTATTTTTAGTAGAGACGTGGTTTCACCATGTTGACCAGGATGGTCTCGATCTCCTGACCTTGTGATCCTCCCACCTAAGCCTACCAAAGTGCTGGGATTACAGGCATGAGCCGCTGCGCCCGGCCCCACACCACATCTTAATTCCTTCGTCAAGGAAATTATGAGTCACACATACATTTAAAGCAAAATTCAAGGAATCAAAAGAGAAAAGTTTTTATTTTTCTATTACCTACAACTAAGAATGTAGTAGCTCCTGGTTGTGAGATGTCACATGTTTCTTTGTGGATAGATAATTACAAAAATTATCACTTTGCTTCTGCTGAGAGCTGCCTGCTACCTTAATACACAGTGAAGTGAAAATTTTGTAATTGTCACTATTTTAAAAGGTGATAATTTAAATAGCTACCCAGAGGCATCATGTGATCCTATCAATTGGCAAGATGTGATACCAGTGCACACCTCAGGATGAATACAGAGGTTGTCATGGCAACACTGAAATTTGGGGAACTGCTCAAAAAGCTCCAGTGTTCTTGTGAATCCCAGGAATGCATGTGAATGTGTGGCTTCTACTTGTACGTCTTACTGACCGACCGCCTGGTCAGACCGTTGTAAGCAAGGTGCAATCAGGTTTACAGCTGTGCCTTTGGTTCTCCTGGCTTACAGCTCTCTGCTCCTTTGACCCACTGGGGTTTTGCATCACTCCCTTCATCACTATTGCTTTGAACATTTGGAAAATATGTACCATCCAGTCAATATCAAGATGGATTTTTAATTTAAGTTTTAGCAGTAAGAAATTCGAAAAAATATATAACAATTTAACCACCAATGCAGTAAAATCTGGAATGTATAAGGAATACAGAAATTGATTCCAATGTTTACTCTAATTGAAAAATAGTTGGCCTCCCCCCACCTTCCCCCAGAGAATGAGGAATACAGGTAAGACAAATTATTTTACATTCCCATCACATTTTAGAGCTGTGGCCAAAAATGTATTAATTGTTGATCTCACATCTAAACAAATGCATACTTACAAATCAATGTGAATGGCCTTGAAAAACAAATATTTAACTTTCTTTGCTCCAAAACAGAAGAGTAAAATACTTCATAGAGGTTCAATTAGCATGACAACATAGTTTATGCACCTTATTTAATAATTTCTAGCTGTTTCCAGAATAAAATTTTAGAATGCTTATTTAGAGCTTTTGAGATTATTGATCACATTGAATTTCCTTATCAAATATCTCCCCAAATACTTCCAAACAACAAGCCCTGAATGTTGACTATGAGTAAATGTGTGTGACTACCGTGTTTGATTTTGTTTTATTTATGTCTTCAGAAAACAAAATCAAACAGGGTAGTCATACACATTTATTCCAACAAACCTTGTGGCATACAAAGGTATTATACTAAAATATTTGTATTTTACTACATTGTGCAGTAGTTGATCCTTATTTGGAGAAGGGAAGACAAGATGCAGACAAATTGGGAAACGTGAACATAAAGGCAAAATGGAGAGGAGCAATGCTTGAGAAACAGCCTGCTAAGGAGTACAGGGCTGTTGACCATAAGGCCTGGGTGGGGAGTTTCCAGAAATGAGCATAGGGACAGAGGTTTCAACCATATAATGAAAGGCATGGAAGGTTTTAAGAAAATATGTGATATAATAATATTCGTATCTCTGATGTTTATGTGAAAATAGATTGAAATACAGAAGATCAGAGCTGAGGAGACCAAGCAAAAGAAAATGAATAAGGTCAGAGCCAATAGGGATGAAGAAAAGGAAACTTGACTATTACAATTTTGATGAACACTATTTTCCAGGAGCCTAGTACACAGTTTCAAGCCAACTGCTTTTCAAAACAATGTCTTATTTCACCTGCCCTAGATGCTCCTCAAGCTCTGTTATACTCCCCTATTTATAGATGAGAAAACTGAGCACGAAAAGTAAAAGAATTTCCTCCAAGGTCACACAACAGATAAAGAGATTTTGAATCAAATCTAATTTTGGAGGCACACTCATTGAATAACGATAAAGAGGGAGAAGAGGAAAATGAGTTAATGGTTTTCTTAGCTGCAAATCTATTCTCTAAATCTCTACTTTCTATATTCAGTACCACTTTCATTAAAGTAAAAAAAAGTAATGAATTCTTTGCATTGCTTTTAATTAACTTCATAGGATAATAAAGAAATCACAATGCAGTAAAATGGAGATTCATTAACAAGTATTATAATATTATACTATTTTAGAGTCAGAGAAAGATTCATAAAGTATAATGTTTCTTTCTAATTTTATCTTCTCATTCCAAATACCTAGCACAGTGGACCAGGTGAACACACAATATATTGCTTAATGGAGAGGCTTAAATATCAACTATGCCAATCTCCTCATTTATAAATGAGTAACCTGAGATCCAGCTTAGTCCTGTGACTTTATAAAGCAGGGCATAAAAATCACATCTTCTGACTTCAGTGAGTCCAATATCATTTTTATAAATAGTTAATTTATCTTAATAGAATCATTACCGGAATAGCATAATCAACATTACAAATATGTACTTTCATGTGTAAGAACTCAATTAGAAAAGTAGAGTCAATGGATAAAATGTACTTGATAATAAATCTATAAAAACCATTTAGTTGCCACTATAAGAAATTTGCTTGGTTTTAAAATATCCAAAAGCAGGCATTATCCAGAACAGTTGAACAAGTTTATTTATACTTCATTTAATGTATAATTTCCGACACCTGTTTACTGAAACATTTTAACTTGCCTTAGTTCTTTATGGTCATATATGTATATTAAAATTCACACACGTGAAAATGGAAAAAGGAAATGACTTGCCGCTATCTGATTCTATCTGATTCTGCAGCCCATGTTTCCATTAATTATCATATAATTAGATACCTTCTAACCCCATTGGGCCATAATGGGAACTAGCAAGTTCCAACAGGAAGAATTCTGTTGTTTATTTGAGAATGAAATGTTCCCTCTCAGAGGATTTCAACATGTTCTCCACACAGAAAATATGCTAGTAGGAGACCTTTGAACATAATTTTTATGCATTTACCATAAGTAGCATATGGTTTGGTGTCTTTAAAGGGACCAACCAGACCCAGCCTCACCTTCCTCTTGTGTGGAGCTCCAACAATAGTGTTCTACAAGCACGACTATAAAACCCAAGCAATGTTTTTGCACGAGATCCCAGAAGTAAAGTTTATTAGTCAGTGGAATTCTTGTATTAGATTTCAGAAAGCACCCAACTACCAAACGAGAATGAGGTTCCTCCACCATTCCAGCAGAGGGCACACTCTTAGCAGCTTTTGTAGCTGGTTGCTTCCTGGATGTTTGAATACCAGTTGATTTGTCAGCAATGAGCCATTGCAGCAATGCTGTCAAAGTCTGGATCCCTGACTGGTGGCTGCAAACTGTTTATTAACAGCTTGATGCTCATTAAGGACATTGAGCCAGAATATAAGTCAACTGTGTCACTAAGTGTGCTATTTAGCATAGCTGGCATTATGTGTGTTGTGGGAGAGGCAAGACTCTCAATGAAAGAGGCAGTACATTGATTTTCATTCTGATGTAAGCCATTTCACTTTTGATTGGGACTTCACAGAATTCTTTTCATAGCTGGCCTCTCTCCTCATTCTGATGGAAATCTGCAAGCTAAAGGCAGTCCTGATGATAGGAAGCAAAACAGCGACCTCAGAAGGATTTCAAAATGATTCATTTTCTTTACAAAAGTATATATCATTAGCCTAACATAAGTAAGTGTTGAATATTATGATCTTGAGAATAAAAAAGATATACCTTTAGTGTTTCTGTGACTGAAGATGACATTTGACCCTTTAAAATGCATTAAGTTTCTTTCTATTGGCCTTTTATTGTTTATTATTTCATCAATATTCATATTAAGAATTGAAAGTTAAGAATGTTCCACAGCTCCAAGAAGTTGCTATTAGGTGTGCATATCAAGATGTTTTAAGGAGTTGATTATTATTGACTACATGTTCATGATTTTCAAGCCTGAAATTAACCTTTATATTACATGAGTAAAGGAAAGGACATTTTGTTTTCAGATTTTCCATGGATATTAACCTTTGATGAAAACCAAATTTTTCTTTCTTAATCTGGGCACAGCAGTAATTTTTTAATTATTCAATGTGCTACAATGTTCTAGATTGTCACTGATGCTAGCTATTTCAATACAACAGAGATGCAAGGCTTTAATGACCCTTATAAAATGAATTACATTTGCTTGGCCATTTCTTGGGTCTCAGACATATTTATTTTTATTTTCATGTTTATTTTCAAAAAGCAATTTAAAAACTAAAGTTAACATAGTATAAATAGTTTGCTTTCACATCAATTTCGAAGATAAAAGGGGCCGTTTAATGGAGTGTGAGAAAGAGCATCAGTTTTATAAAGACTTTTATTATCAGTGTGGAAGCTTTTAAGAACATTCCCTTGTAAAAAGAAAACAATATAAGAAAAATATTACAGTCAACATTTTTTCTGTTGTTTTAAAACTATTTGGCTGTCATGTTTTCCATACTATTCTAGATTAATCAACCATCTCAAAGGGCTATAAAATTGAAACAGAATACTAGCACCATTTTAGGACTCAGAAAGAACATTATGAAGTAATAACTTATTACACTTTGTGGTTATGTAGGTAAAGCTAGTTTTCCTAAAAAAGGCATGGGACTTCAAACTCATAAGCAAGTTTCTTGTAGGTTCTCTCAACCTTTCAATCAGATGCTAAATGGCTTGAAAGCAGAATGTTATTAATCAGAGAATAATATGCCAGCTCCTAAAAATGCAATCTATTTGAAATAGTAGTTTCTATGGTTGGTTGCAGATCAACCACAGTGAGTTATGCAAATTCTAGAAGATTCTTAACATCAACTAAAATAATCAAATACACATTTGAGCACGTTTCACACATTGACTATGTA